>NC_053156.1:272296836-272596836 GCF_016835505.1 Polypterus senegalus | reverse complement strand
TCCTCACCATTCCACTGACCTCCCTCTCATTCACACACATGTATTCTGTCTTGTTCCTACAGACCTTCATTCCTCTCCTCTCTAGAACATATCTCCACCTCTCCAGGGTCTCCTCAACCTGCTCCCTACTATCGCTACAGATCACAATGTCATCAGCAAACATCATAGTCCATGGGGACTCCTGTCTAATCTCGTCTGTCAACCTGTCCATCACCATTGCAAATAAGAAAGGGCTCAGAGCTAATCCCTGACGTAATCCCACCTCCAACTTGAATGTATCTGTAACTCCTACCACAGACCTCACCACTGTCACACTTCCCTTGTACATATCCTGTACAACTCTTACATACTTCTCTGCCACACCCGACTACCTCATACAATACCACAGCTCCTCTCGAGGCACTCTGTCATATGTCCACAAAAATGCAATGCAACTCCTTCTGGCCTTCTCTAAACTTCTCCATGAACATCCTCAGTGTTTGAATCACTACGTGATTCTTAAACGGGCTTTCTCTTCCTCCAGAATCCATTACGTGATATTACAGCTCTCTGAATAATTAAAATACTGAGATGTATACATGATATAATGTTCATGATAACAGGAATTAAAGCATGTATTAAACATGGGAACACAGTGGTGCAGTGATAATGATGAGCCGGCGCCCCATCTAGAGATTGTTCCTGCCCTCCCGCAAGATGGTTGCTGCGCCGTGTGCGACCTTCGATGAAATAATTTATTGCACCAGTACTGTCTCTTTCAAACTTACGAACCCCCAATTCCTGTACTTCCTTTTCTTTCTCCAAATACCCAATCACCATACAATCAGCTCTGTAATAGATGCAAAGCCATCTCTATGCTGAGAACACTCTTTAAAACCTTTAAGGAATATTGAAATATCTTCATAGTACATGTTTAATTATTCTATCCATTTATCCTTCCAGCCCCAGCAAGAATACAGCGCGAGGCAGGAACAATCCGTGAACAGGGCACCAGCTACTTGCTAGTGCTACACACCTTTCCTCACATGTTTAATTATTAACAATATAGATTATTTAAATTAAGTTAAAATTTTGCCTGTATAATATAATAGACATATTTTGCTGCATTTCATCTTATAAATAATATTGTCATCATATGTAAATATGCGCTTTATAAAGTGGCGCAGGTCGTTCAATATTATAAATGTATTGCAAGTTTACAGTGAGGTAATTGTATTTATAAGTACAAACACTTCTACAAGGAGCACTTGATGGACTGATTAATTGCTTTTATAGTTCTTGGGATGAAACTGTTTCTGAACCGCAAGGTCAGTACAGGAAAGGCTCTGAAACGTTTGCCATATGAAAAAAGTTCAAATAGGCAGTATGGCTGAGGAAGCATGTGCTTCACGCTGTTTACTATTAATTCTCTTTCCAATCAGTTGCTGTAGAGCTGTGATTTCACACTCAGATACAGTGATATAAATACTCCGAGTGGTGCACTGAGAGTAATATGGAAAAAGTTGATTTGCTGTGGCAACCCCTAACGGGAGCAGCTGAAAGAAGAAGAAGAAGGTGCAGTGAGAGTAACAACGCTAAAGCAGCTATCGTATTTGGAATAGTTTGGCCATTCCCTGGACCATTATACTGTTACAGGTTAATTACAATCAGGTGCCTTAAACTAATAAACAATTTGCGGTTAATTTCAGTGTATATGATAATGGATCTAAAAAAGAAAGGGAAACCACACTGGAACAAAAGCACTGCTTTGACGCTGGGTGCTGCCAGTTTGCAAAATCGAGCAGAGAACTTGCGTACACCAGGGTTGGAGCTAGCGTGAAAATGTGTATGGCTTTATGCCAAGTTTAGGTTTTATACATCAGAATTTCAGTTGTGGAAATGGGAATACGCAACATTTTTGTGCGTATGCACCATTTATATATGAGGCCCCAGGTCCTTATCATAAGGGGTACTTTCAAGTTTTATACCTCCCGTTGTGTGTTCAAATGTAACATTTATACTTCCTACATGTCGTACTTTGCATCTACTAATTTCATCTGCCCAAGCCTTTATACTGTCTAGGTCACTCTGTAACAATTCTGCTGATTCTCCATTATCTACCCTTTCACCTAGTTTGATTTTATCTGCAAACTTACCTAACTTATTGATTAGAATCTTATCAAATTGTTTATGTGCATAAAATACAGCTGCAGCCTTAGTACTGACTCTTGGGGGACACCACTTTTAACATTACCTAATTCTGTAAATGTTCCCCTCACCGTTACTCTTTTCTTCCTATATTGGGGCCATTTTTGTACCCACCTACAGTATGTATGTAGCACATACTTGATTCTGGATTGTTTCCACCTCAACTAACATTAAGAATGAGGAAGACTGTCATTTTTCAACTCAAAATATACTTCAAATGATGTTCTGAACATGAAAAATATGTATGCCATTAAGCAAATTTAACTCATATTATATAAAGTCAATAATTGTTTTCAAAACAGCATTTTTCACTGAATCCGATTATCTCTTTGAAACAGCTTGTGGTACATGAACACCAATTTCAGAAATGGGTTAAGCACACTGAAATCTATAAATGACACTGCGGACATAGGTACAGAACAGTGTAACTGGTCAGGCTCAGAGCTCTCTGATTACTTGTTAAAAAATTATAGTGTATTTATGGAAGTAACATATTCATTTTCTTTAACCGTTCAGTTACATCTCCTCAGTCCTGCCAGGATGGCTGACCTTTTTTATGTGTATGTAATGTCAATGTCAATTTATTTATATAGCACATTTAAAACAACATAGGAATGCTGTGGCCAAAGTGCTTTACAATAATAGAATTAAAAAGAAAACATACAAATATTTGTATGTAAGTTGATTACCTAAAGATTATTCACAAAGAGTAGCCTCTTTTGTCAGTTTTCAAACTTTTTTCTCCAAATGGCTGTACAGGGTGGTCCAGATCTAACTATGCAGATCCAGATCGTCTGGATGACTTTGATTTATGCGGGGACGATTCCAGTTCGGTGCGAAGAAGATTCTTCATGTCATCAGTTTGCACACTTCTTGATGGTCTGGGATTTTTCGGGTGATTTTCTATGTAATAAACTTAATAAGTTATAGCATAATGAAAACTGCATAATTAGATCTGGCTCACCCTATATGTGAAACAAACTAAAGCAGTGGTTCTCAACGTTCAGTCCTCAGGGACCCTGTGGCTGCAGGTTTTTGTCCCAGCTCTCTGTGCTGGCGCACAACATGGGGGTGCGCGTTGAGCGGTTCAGGATGGACAATTAGTCAATAAACAAAATATGATTCCATTATTTTTTTTAGTTGATTTTATTGATTAATTGTGGCAGCACTGATTTAATTAAACAATAAGATCAATTAAAGGTAATAATGACTGACTGACTGAGAAACTGGTTGGAACAAAAACCTGCAGCCACAGGCTACCCCAAGGACAAAACACTGAGAACCACTGAAATAAAAGAACAACTGTCAGAGATTTATGAGTTTGCTGACTATTTAGGCAAAATGAAAGGACGCACTGGACCATCCTAGAAGTTTTTGAAAAAGTGCGATTAAAAGCAGTGTTCAAGGACCAGCTGTCTTACTCCCAGAACTCCTTTGCTGGTGAGGTGCCATTCTCCTGCTTTGTCCAGTTGATAGTGAGGTCATCCTGGTCAAATTGTTTGCAGTCAGCTGTTAGTTTTAGAAAGGAGACAGAAATCATTGATTCATTACAGAGACAAGAAGAACTGGATGACTGTATTTATAAGTACATACTCACTGAAAATTACTTGTAGATTATTTAATGGCCACAGTGTAACTTTGGTCTTTCACTTTACATTATATGTATCTATAGATGCGGACGATAAGACTGATAACACTTGCTACAATGCTTGCTATTTATCATAACATCGATATGAATGCTGATATTGCAGCAAAATACATTACTTAATTTATTATTTTAAACACATCAAATTATTCATCAGTACTTTGGGGACTATACCCAATAAATAGATGGCAGCATGGTGGCTCAGGAGTTAGCAGAACTGCATCAAAGATACAGAATCCTGGTGCTTGCCTGATTAACATTTGCACATTCCTCCCTTGTCTGGCAGGTTTTCCTCTGGGATCACCAGTTCTCCTCCAACATCCCCAAAGACAAACAGTTTTGGTGAATCGGTGAACCCAAACTGGCCATGTGTGAGTGATTATGGATGTGTGTGTGGATGGGCTCTGTAACAGACTGGTGTTTTGTCCAGGATTGGTTCCTGCCTCGTGTCCAGTGCTGTCTGGATTGGCTCTGCATGACCCTGACTTGAGCATAATAGAAATAAACTCAAAAAAGACCCAACTTAAAATTGAAAAAAACAAAACTACACAAAATGGTATGTTTGGGGCATAGAAAATTCCATCCATCCATTCATCCAGGTGGCACAGTGGTGCAGTGGGTATTGCTGCTGCCTTGCAGTTAGGAGACCCGGGTTTGCTTCCTGGGTCCTCCCTGCATGGAGTTTGCATGTTCTCCCCTTGTCTGCGTGGGTTTCCTCCGGGTGCTCTGGTTTCCTCCCACACTCCAAAGACATGCAGGTTAGGTGCATTGGCGATCCTAAATTGTCCCTAGTGTGTGCCCTTCCCGGGGTTTGTTTCCTGCCTTGTGCCCAGTGTTGGCTGGGATTGGCTTCAGCAGACCCCTGTGACCCTTTAGTTAGGATATAGTGGGTTGGATAATGGATGGATGGATTCATCCATCCATTATTGAAGACATTTAATCCAGTTCAGAATTACAGTGTTAATCAGAAAATTACTTAATAAATTTAAAACTGATCCTTACATCCTATGACTCCTTCTTGGAAAATGTAGGTTGAAAACATGCAGATGGATATGCATAGCAATAATTGTAACACCTTGCACACTATGGTACCACATCCACATTTGGCAGTGTCTTGCCCTCCAAGAACAAGAATCAACAATTCTCCCATTTTTTTTAAATTAAGGCAAATATGTAGGTATATAATGGAAAGTAATATAATTTATTTAAAGTAGAAATATACATAGGACTTACTTAAGGCAATACAATACACAAGTGTCCTTTCTTAGGTTTCTCTCTGGTTTACTATACTTAGGAAAGGATTGGAGTTTACATCCAGAGCCAGAACTAGATGAAGTCAATTTTTTGTTATATTTATCTTTGATCTACAGTAGATTCATTCATTCATTTATTCATTTATTTTCAGGCAGCAGTGGGTGCAATGCTGGATCCAGTCCTGAATTGTGATTCAATTCATTTGGAGGGCAGAGTCACACGATCATGCTGACACCATGTTAGTTCAGATTCATTTATCAACCTAAAGTTCATATCTTTGGAACAGAGAAGTAAAAAGGAGCACCCAGATAAAGTCCAAGTAGATATGAGGCAAGTCTACATACACATAGAGCAGTGCCTACATTTATCGAGTGTCTCAGAATTATTCCTAGGAATTGCCGTAAAAGTCTGACTAGGAGAAGAATTAGTCTTACCCCAGAGTAAGACATGAGAAGTAGTTATGAAGCATCCTACACCCATTACCAATGCTAAGTAGTAGTTCACGTGTGAGAATGAATAACATCACAATTATAGGGAACCCCAGACTGCAAAATAGCACTCATGAAGTGGTTTTACAGTGTCCTTGGAAATATGATAATGTTTTATAGTTTTCAGATACTAAAGCTAAGGCTTCTCCACAATCATAATAATAATAATAATAATAATAATAATAATAATAATAATAATAATAATAATAATAATAATCCAAGTAAGATGAACACAACCTATTGCGTTTGGAAATGGAGTCATCAGCCATCTCTTTTGAGGGTATCCCTTATCTCCAAGAGGATGACATCAAGTGGGGACATTATTACGTTGAAATAGAAGGTTTATGCCACTCTTATGGAGTACTATACAGTCATGTGTTGAACCGGGCCACTTCACAACAACATCAAGATTAATACAGTTTGCATCCATGATCACCTGTATGTTGATACTGTGATATTAGTTGAGATTCACAAATGCTCATCTACACTTAGGGCAATGGTCTTTATGTGTGTGTCATTAATCACACCAACAACCCCAGATAAAATCAGTGATTTGTATGAATACAGCTTGTTTTCACTTTACCTCACATGGAGTGGTGGGAAAATGTATAAACTGTATGCAGAAAATGTATAGCTCATTTTGCTGACAGCAGATGCTTCTTTGCATTGATGTGATCACATGATGTACAAGATTTGTGATGAGAATTATTTGAACTCTGTCAAATCATTATGTTTTTTATGATCTCATTATTGTCCAGCATTTCCAGAAAATTTCAGCCTTTTCCAGAATGTGCTTACCTACCTTTGACCAAATTCCATCTTCTGGCTGCTCCTAGCCAGTTAAAACAGCTCACAGGTGTCCTAAATCTTGGTGAAATCAGGAGTAGTTTCCTAAATTAGGGAACTTAGGAAATTCCTACTCTGAAAGAAATGGCCTCATTTGCATAACTTTGAGATCTCTGAGCCAGCCATGACTGTTTTCCTACTTCTGAGGCGCTTGATATACATGGGTACAGATTAGTAAGCAAACCCAGCATTCTGAAGTTCTGCTAATTATTGTGCCACTGTGCCACACTGGCTGAGGCCAAACGCCTCATGGAGATCCTACCCAGCCCAGGTTTGCAGTCGCTGCGGTTTACCTGTATTCCAGGTGTTGTTGCAGCTGGCCCAGGGTAACTCTGAGCTGAAACTGTGGAAGAGATAGAAGAGGGCCCATGCCAGGATGATGACGTAGCTGACATTATTGAATATGATGACAAACTGACTGGCATAGCCAATACCTAGAAATTCAAACACAGAATTTACTGTAAGATTTTGAGGGATTTGTCAAAGTAATATAATAGTTTGGGTTATAAAAAAGTTTTGTGCATCACTGTGTGTGTAATTGTAACCTGTTGCTTTTATTCAGTTACAATTTCTTTAAAAAGATCACCTGGCAAGCACATCAATACCTGTGTTTGGTGATTACAAAATCTGTAAAAATTCAATGCATTTTTTCATTTAAAAAAAATATATCTCCAAATTTATTGAAATTAGCCCCTACTGTTCTGTTAAATTCTTCATCTTTGGAAGGTTTTAGGTCATAAAACTAAGTTGTAATCCATTCACTGAAACATTTTCAGTATTGAATTAAAAGGTCATTAAGGACAATCTACAATGGCCACATTGGGCACAGGGCAGGTAACAAGACTAGATGGGATGACAGCTGGCATCTGTACTACCCAATGGTAAGGTGCCTCTGTTTTCTCTATTGAGACATAACACTGAAGTTTTGGTACTACAGAATATACAGTACTGTATAATAAATAAGCTAGGTTGAATGCTGTCTCTTAGTATATGCATCTGCTAAGTAGACAGATTGCATTACATTTGGATATGCAATCAGCAAACAATTTCACTTTGTACTTATGACCAGCTTCCGAGTTATTGTAGAACACTACATGCCAAGGGTTACTACAGTCACTCGTGCAAGTTACTGTGACTTGCTGGAGACCAATGTGAGGCCTGCTATTTGATACAAGCGGTGGGAACGGCTGTCTCAAGGAGTCCTTTTGCTGCAAGAAGATGCCACACTGCTAAGAACATCAAGGTTTGTCAGGAGAAACTAAATTTTGAGGTATTGCCACATCCTCCTTATTTGCCAGATTTGGTACTGTGTGATTTCCACCTTTTTGGACCACTATAAAAACATCTGTTTCAAGACAGATGACGACGTGAAGAAAGCGGTGCATGAGTAGTTGCAAGGACAAGACAAAACCTTTATATTCTGCTGGAATTCAAGCACCTCCAGGCAGGTGGCGCAAGTGCATTGAGAAGAGAAGAGGCCACATTGAGAAATGACATTATCAGTTTTGTTAAAGTTTGTTCCATTTTCAAATAAATCACATTTTCTAACTTTAGCTTGACTCCCCCTCATGTAGGTTGATTACGGATTGACTTCACTGTTACATGTTTCTCATTGTAATTCAATTTTTAGTTTTAATACGTCGTTTCATCTCACCTAAATAGACCCAGAATTGGAACTTAGTTTGACTAACAAGTGGAAGGTACATTATTAATCATGGAATCTTTTGTTCTCATTTTAGATTAAATTAGAAAATACTTTAATTGTCTCCAAAAGAAAATAAATACAGTAATCCCTCCTCGATCGCAGGGGTTGCGTTCCAGAACCCCCCGCAATAAGTGAAAATCCAAGTAGAAACCATATGTTTGTATGGCTATTTTTATATATTTTAAGCCCTTAGAAACTCTCCCACACTGTTTATGAATATTCTTTGCACAGTTATACAGTAAACCCTCGTTTATCGCGGTTAATCCGCTCCAGACAGATAAATGAATTTCCATGAAGTAGGATTCTTTATTTATAAATCTAATATGTTCGCAGTTAGAGCATAGAAAACCTGTTTATAACCTTCTAAATACGTTTGTTAACATTATTAGAGCCCTCTAGACATGAAATAACACCCTTTAGTCAAAAGTGTAAACTGTGCTCCATGACAAGACAGAGATGACAGTTCTTTCTCACAATTAAAAGAATGCAAACATATCTTCTCTTCAAAAGAGCGCCGTCAGGAGCAGAGAATGTCAGAGAGAGAGAGAGCGAGAAAAGTAAACAATCAAAAATCAATAGGGCTGTTGGGCTTTTAAGTATGTGAAGTACCACGATAAAGCGGCCGCAATGAAGGGATCAATGTGAAGGTAGTCTTTCAGCATTTTTTAGAGGAGCATCCATATCTTCTAAGCAAACAGCCACTGTGCAAACAGCCCTTCTGCTCACACCCCCTCCGTCAGGAGCAGAGAATGTCAGAGAGAGACAGAGAAAAGGAAACAATCAAAAATCAATACGTGCTGTTTGGGCTTTCAAGTGTGCGAAGCACCGCACGGGAAGCATATCGGATATCATTGAGGAGTTTTATTTAATACGTAATACGTGCTCTGATTGGGTAGCTTCTCAGCCATCCGCCAATATCGTCCTTTGTATGAAATCAAATGGGAACAAAATGAGGAAACATGTACCATAAATTAAAAGACCCATTGTCCGCAGAAATCAGCGAACCAGCGAAAAATCCCTGATATATATTTAGATATGCTTACATTTAAAATCCGCGATGGAGTGAAGCCGCGAAAGTCGAAGAGCGATATAGCAAGGGATCACTGTACTATATTATTATTATTACAAATAACTCATGTACATATCATGTATATATCTATTAAAAGAGTAGGATGAGGTAAGACCTGCTCAGATCGTACCACAAGTGTCTATTAAAAGGCATTAACATTTGAAAAAGCAGATCCAGCTTTAATCTACTGCAGAGTGTTCTAGGATGATGTTCAGTACTTTCAGTAATTTAACCTAAACAGTGCACTTCCCGTTGACAAATGTATAGTTTTGTACACCTACGTGAAGATTGTAAAATGCACTATACATAAATGGTTACATGAGCCAAGGCTGTTCTTATGTAATTTGCTTAAACTGAAAGCACAGAGGACCAAGTGGAGAAAGTCAACTGTGAATTTACCTTCAAACAAGGGGCAGATCTTCCTCCAGCAGATGATGCCTCCAGTACTTGTGTATTGACCCAAAGCCGTCTCCAGGAGGAACAAAGGAACACCACAAGTCAACAGAAAAAGCAAATAGGGGACTAAAAAGACTCCTGTGTGTAAAACAGAAGGTACAAGTTTATTTTCCCTTTTGCACATTCATCTTTAGTTCAGTAATGGAAAAATAAATGAAGAAAAAAATCCCAAAATTAAACACAGCATGATTAGGAATCATGTCTCACATTCAGAATATAATTAAAACTAAATATAATAATTAACAAAATACAAGGGGAAATAGTTAAAACTAATAAAGGGATTAATGAAGGTGATTCACAAAATGAATACAATTAACTATGAAACAAAGCACAATTAAAAGAAGGAAAAGAAATACAAAAGAAACCACGGGCAAGACTATGTTTATTGATTCTATAGATATCCCTTTTTACTGGTTTACATCTGTGTGTTCTGGAGTTGCAAAGGCATCAGAGACACTTTTAAATGAAGGACCAGAAAAAGAGACATGAGCCAAAAAAATAAACAAGCAAAAATTTGTATCCGAAAAGTCAAATAAATCCAATCATAAAAACAATCCAAAATTGTAGCAAAAAGAGGTCTCAAAGAATACCAGTCATAACAATCTGCCCTTGGGACAGATCCTAAACGTAGGTTGTAGATTGACATTGACTACAATTCCCAGGAGCCTCTGGATTACCACGCCACTAGGGAGCTGCTGGGAGAAACAGGTGAGTGCTGGATTTAAAAGAAAATAATAAGAAGGCAGCAAGGAATTGCATTAATCTTTTGTGTTGTTTGTTGCCTCGGGTTGGAATACAATTCTGAAAACTCAGAGAATTACAATTTTTCTGGATTTGTGTTCTGTGTCCTGTGCCTGGTTTGTTTGTGTGGTTTTGTTTAACTTTGAAATAATTGTCTACAGAGTATCCTCACGGTAGGACAAATACTATTTCTTTCAGAAGACTGTTCACTGGGGACATTTCATTTTTCACCATCATCTGCATCTGGTACTGGACTAAGTTTTGGACTGTATTTGCAAGATTTTAGTGTTTAGTGGCGCATTGTCTTGTGGGCTGTTTTGCATCTTGGTTTAACTAATTAGTTACTGCCATGTCCAGATTTATTTAGGTATGTTCTGTGTTCCCATTTTTTATTTTAATGCCTCTGTTTATGAGTGTGTTGGGGCCAAGTCAACGCTGGTATCATTTTTGGAATCTCTGATTAAAGTGAATAAATCACTGTTTAAAACAGTGTAAATTTGAGCCCCTGATGGCCGCGATAAGGTAGACACTGTTATGATCACACCCAAAGAGCAAGCGATCATGTAAAACTTTTAAAGAATTCTATGGTGAAATACACCAGGAAATATAGACAAAGGAGTCAAAGTCAGGCTAGGGCCAGAAAACTATAACATCAAACTGTTATGAGCCAAAGTTCCAAACATGGTTAACAGGGTGTGAGGCCTCCAAAATGAGCCCCAAACACAGTCCAGTTAAAGTGCACATCAAGCTCATAAGTTCCCCTAACTTCTATATTGAAGGCTTGGGCCTAAATAGACAAAAAAAATTGGGAACTGGTTTTAAAAACTTTAAATAGAAAGCCTCAGAAATATGTCAAAATGCCATACAAGGCAAAAGATGATAGAAAACCTTTCGCTTTTGAGCAAAACGGCAAAGAAGAATCTTTATTAAATGAAGTTTTAATAACAAAATAGAAAATTATGACAAAATACTTAAAAAGGAACCCTAAAAGGGTAACCAAAATAAACAAATTCCAACACACTACCTGATGAAAAATCTAAGAAATAAAGCAAGAATAAAATTCAATAACCAGTAAAAGCAAACAAAGGCAATACTTACATGCAACTTCCAATGAGAATCTGAGAGAAGCTGTCTGTTTCATCCACCAGAATATAAAGGTGGAGTGTGCTTCCTCATGTATGACTAAGGTGGCCCGCCATTAAGCACAAAGTTCATACATGACTTAAAGACTCATTACATAAATACTAAATAATTAATAAAAATAAATGAAATTACAGAAAAAACATAAAAAATAATTTAAAAAGTATACATCAGAAAGTTTATTTCCTAAACTAGCAAATAGACACAAACACAAATCAATTGTCAAAACAGTTTCACAAAAGCAGAATGAGAGAGGCAGAGGTAGAGAGTAGGAAGAAGCAAAGGCTCAGCTGGCATGTGGAAAAGTAGGCAAAGGAAGAAGAGAAGGCACAAGGAGAAAGTAAAATGAGGCTAAGAAAGGTACCATTCAAGTAGGTAAGTAGACCAAAAGCCCTATGAGACAGTTAAGACTGTATAGGATGGACCTCGTAATGGTGTACTGTGAGTTTCCAATACCCTCTGTATTATAATGTCCCCTTTATTTTATGTACTTTGGCTTCCTTGGCATAACTTGGGATTAGGATCAGTTCAAAGGTGCTCTCTATTGCCCACATTTGGTTAAAGACAAAAATAGTGCTTGCTTCCATGTATAGTGACCTTCTGCATATCTGAGGGTAAACAGAGCAGCACAGCTTTTTTGTTTTCTTCTACAAGAGGTATTTATAGCCATATACCTTGGGTCTGTTAATATGTAGAATGTAATTAATTATTAACAAGTGTGAATCATTGATGGCTTTGCAGAGTAATGCTGTATGTACAGTAGTTTTAAGTCCTCTTCGTGGAAGTTTCTGAAGTAATCAATCAGAAGCACAAATTGCGAATATACCACATGCACTTGAGAACAGGTCATCCACCTGAAGCTAAGCATGTTTGGTTCAGGCCAATGCTTGGATGGGAGACCTTCTAGGAAAAGCTAGGTTTACTGCTGGAAGAGGTATTGGTAAGGCCAGCAGGGGACGTCTAACCTGTGGCCTGAATGTGGGTCCCAATGCCCCAGTGCAGCGATAGGCACAATGTGCTATAAAAAATAGTGCTGTCCTTTGGATGAGACGGCCTGACTCTCTATGGTCATAAAAGATCCCTGGGAATTCTTTTTGAAGAGTAGGGTGTATCCTGATGTCAGGGCTAAGTTTCCCTCCACTTTCTAATTATCTCCTGTCTGTAATTAGCTATCTCTATCACCACGTCATCACCTAACAGCTAAAGTGTGGTGAGTGGACTCGTGCATAAAATGTCTGCCGTCGCATCATTCAAGTGGATGCTACACATTAGTGGTGGTTGAAGTGGCGCCCAACTCACTGAAGTACTTTGAGTATTGAGAAAAGCACTACATAAATGTAAAGAATTATTATTATTATTATTAATAACAAATTCTGCAAAGCAGAGGCTGGCTGCATTTTGTGCCACGTGCTAACAGTTAATTTAACTTTTTCTAAGCTGAAAGACCTTTTACTTCTCTCACCATTTGCGTTTGATGAAAGTGAACAGATTCAATGTTGCAGTGCTAATGTGAATGTAAAAGGCACTGAAGTGTGCAGTCCAATGCAAAATACTCAGACTAGGATAAGAAAATAAGGGAAGCAAATGTTGAGGATTTTTTTCAGGGTTCAAAAGTTTGAAAACCACCCCGATATCCGCTGTCCAATGTCTCAATTTTCACCTTTTCGTTTATTTTCACTGTTGCACATGACACTGGTGTGTACTGCTTAAGGAAGCAGCCAAGTGAGGACCTGTAAGGCATCTGTTTTTCTCAAACTGCAGACTCTGATGTCCTTATCATCTTGTGCAGTTGTCCATCTGGGCCTACCCTTCTGCTTCTACCCTGGTGAGATCCAGTTTGCTCCTTTTCTTCAAGATAGTAGGTGACACCTTAACATTAAAGTTTCAGTTATATCTTCTCATATGCTTATATTAATGACAGATTAACATTTTTTGGTTTTAATAAATTTGTGAATCTTTTTGAATTCATGTTTCTAGCCTGTAATTATGAGAATTTGATTGTAGAATGATGGGCAAAAATTGCAAATTTATCAATTTCTAAATTAAGCTAAATCACAATAAACTTTGCAAACAGTATGTAAGAGGTGTAGTATGTAGAAATGTTTTGCGCAGTGTACATTTCATTGTTTTAAATTTGTAATCCTTGTGAGTCACTAGCCAGCCATGGACAAAGACTCGGAACAGGTGTCTGCCCCTCTGGGCAACCAGTACCACATCTTGCTTCTTGGTATCAAGAATTACATTTGTTTTCCTTATGTGGTTCATTTTTTCTGTTTTTCATTGGTGACATCATTGTTACCATTTTATGTTTGTGCTGTTTACAAAACTGTATATTATTAGGGTCAGTTAGTTATTTTATCTTGCTTAGTCCTGAGTAGGGTTGCGGGAGCCTATCCCAGCTAGCATAGGGTGCAAAGCAGGAACAAGCCCTAGACAAGGCACCAGTCAATCGCATAGCAAACACACACACACACACACACACACACACACACACTGAGACTAGGGACAATTTAGTATCCACCTAACCTGCATGTCTTTGGACATAGAGAGAACATGCAAACTCCAGTCTCCATACTATGAGGCAGCAGCACTCCCACACTGCACCACTGTGCCGCCCACAGTATTAGGGTGCATGTTATATTCTTATTGTTCTTTTTATTCCAATTATTTTTTCAAGTTTTCTGTACTATTTGCTTATTGTTTTAATGAATATAGATGTCTTCTAATTATACTGTTGTTTTTTATCATGTTGTTTTGATTGCACAAATTCAGTACTTTGTAATGCATGTCATGCAGGGATTGGTGTCCCTGTCAGGATGGACACTCTTTCTTTATGTAGCCAGAAGTCACTCATGGTAAATAGACAAGGAGAGTGTCAGGGTGTTTCCTACCTTAGCCAGGAAGATGGCAAAGTTGCCAGTATTGAAGTGGGTACACTGGCACCCCAACTGAGTTGAACCAATGGATTTTACCCATCTGGGATGCCAGTATGATGGAAGAAGAGGAGGAGGCAAGGGAGCAGGGTCCATTCTGCCTGGGCCTCTAGTTTGTCCCTCACATTTAGGTCTTTGTTGCTGTGCTGAATTTAGATTCTTGACCTGACCTGTCTGGCGTATCTTTTGGAAGTTCCGCTTTAACCAATTTCTCACTCAGTGTTTGTCCGGATGATCGTTCAAGCATGACACTTGAGAGAAGACTTTTACTTTACGTGTGACACAAGCTAAGAGATTTTACTGACTGACTGTTCACTTTAGACTTGTTTATTAAATTCAATTTAGTTTTAATTTTTACACTATTCTTTTATGGCCTTTTCCTCATACTTAGGTTTTACTTCTGTCATTTGATTACTGAATAACATTACCATTTAAGCAGTCCAATGCCCTTGAATGTTCACACTTTTAAGTATTGTTTAAAATGATATCTATGTATAATTATTTAGTGGTAATATAAGGTTTCTTTTTATCCATTGGTAAATTATTATACATTTTATGACTTTTTTTCTAATTGTGTTTTTTCTCTAGTTTTTTTCTACTGCTTATCTCCACAACCATTTCTTATTAGAATAACGTTATACATTAAAATAGACACTTCATCATAGTGCTTAGTGCTGCAGCCTTTTTGCTCCAGTATTTAATTTGAATACCCTCTGCTTCATCTTGTCTCCAGATAGTGGTGGTGTGTTCCATGTTGGTAGGGAATGTAAGTATACATTTCCCTGTACTCTGTACACTTGACAATACTACTGCTACTACTACTACTCCTGTCTCTATGTCTCCCCTGTCAAAGTCATGACCCTTCTTTAGCTCCTAAAGGAGCCAAGTTAAATATTACACTGGTGACAGATTTTGTGAGCACAAAATAAAGCCCACTTCTTGCATCTTCCACTCATTCTTTGGTTCCACCAATCTCAATTTTTTGGAGATTGCTTTGGGAAGCTATGCAATCAATCAATCAATCAATCAATCAATCAATCAATCAATCAATCAATGCCTGCAGCACACAGGATTTCCCTCCCACAAACCCAAATCTCCTTCATTTTGTATTGTGTTCTTTCTAGATCTTGTATCCCTGCTTTATTCCCACCTGAAAAAGACTGTATGTTATAGGTTTATAGACTCATTATTGTCACACATTCAGGTTACAATAAAATTCTTACTTATGTGTGCCATTATGTTACTAAGTAATAAATTGACTTTAAGTGGGTGTGTGTGATTAAGCCCTGCCATTGGCTGATGCCCTATCCAGAGCTGAATACTGCCTTCTTTCCAGGACGGACTCCAACCCCCTGTAACCCTGAATTGAATTAAGCAGACTGGAAAATGTTATACTGTACTATCTTCTCTGAAAATGGCATTTATTTAATAACTTAAGGGAATAGAAAAAAAGGGATCTTTGGTTAGCTAACACAATATCCACTCACCTCCTCCATTTTTGTAACAGAGATAAGGGAATCTCCAGACATTTCCAAGCCCAACAATTTCTCCAGCAACAGACAGGAAATATTCTGCTTTTTTTGACCACTGGCTTCTCCTGATTATCCTCTTATCTGGCATGGTGTCCTGCTCCATGAGCTGGAACTGAGTTTCTTCCAAGACACCATTTTCCATGTTTTCTGCTCTGTAAGATGAGAAATCACAAAAAACAGAGGAATAATTTAAACACTTACAAGAGTCACATATTGATAATTTGTTACTATACATGAATGGTAAAAGTAAGTCACACTAAAAAATATAGAAGTGAACCGAGCTAAACGAAAAACACACACTCCAATTGTGCTTTGATTTATTCATTCTCATCCTAATTAGATCCTGCCCGTTACATATCTTGGACTATATTGAGAGGACTCGCAGTGCACGGCTTGATGGCTGCTCTGATTTGTACCGGGAACTAAGAAGGATGGCTGTGGGGTTTCTGTGGGCAGATAAGGAGGCATTTGTTAGAGGAATCTGTGAGCAACTGACATCCCATTTATGGTCTAGTGACCCATGTCCTGCTCACAGAGGAATGGAAGCATTATGCTCACCTGTACTTCTGAAAATTGCAGTCAGGGCGGGTGATGGAGCGATGTTTATGTCTATCATTGACCGCATCCTGGCACTGAGGGATCTCATTGAGAGCAAATCGGAATATCGGCAGAGTTTCTTTGCAGCCTTTGTCAATTTTCGTAAAGCGTTTGACTCAGTTGATCAAGATCCTCTGTGGGACATCCTGAGATTTTGTGGGAACTCCCCAAAAGTTGCTGGATATCATGGCCAGCCTGTACACTAATACTGTGTGTGTTGTGCAAAGTGGAAGTAGAACCTTTTCTTTTTTCCCATTTGATTCTGGGGTTTGTCAGGTGTGTGTTCTTGTTCAGTACTTGCATGGTCTGTTGGTGAAGAAAGATTCACTGTTCTTACAAATGACACTGCAGTTGTGACCCGCTGGGCTGGCTACTTTGAGCGGCTGTTTAAAGCTTATCCTTATCTGACGATGCTATGATCTTTGTGGAGTCAATGGAGGCTCTGATGGGGGCTTTCCAGAGTCTAAGTGAGAGATCTGAGTGTCTGGGCTTGCAAGTCTCCTGGATAAAAACCAAGATACAGGCCTTTAATGTCCTCTTAGGGAAAGCTGTCAGCAGCAACAAAAAATATTGTATACCCACATTGTGAAATGAAACATATTAGAAACGTGCACTTTCTCTTTTCTTTCTTTTCCATTTAACCAGACGTGCCCCATGGCTAAAGAGAAAATAAAAGCCTGTGTGATTTGTACACGTGCCTCTGCATCAGTCTGTGCCGGGTCAGGCGCTATATAGTGCCTTTCTCACAATATATATATATATATATAGTACTAGAAAGGATGTCAAACAAGGGCTAGTGTCCCAAGATTCCTTACCAAGGAGGCTAAGCTAGTAATTTGGCAACAAGGAAGGCAAGGTGTTCCTCTCCTCCTTTCCTCAATCAGAAGACTGGCAGAAGGTGCCAATAGCACAGTGAAAACACTGGCATCCCAGAAGCATTCAGTCTAGGATCCTTAACGGGCTGGAGAAACAGTATGCTGGAATGAGAGAGGGAGAAAACTTATGTGAACTATTTTCTTCTCCTAAAACCATAGACTGCAGCATTCCAGCACTTTGGTACCCATATGGATACCTGCAGGGCATGGTGGGAACTTTAGTTCCTTCATCTGGCCCTGTTGGTTTGCAGAGATGCCGCACAAGGGTACTGTAGGGACTTATGCGCCCTACTTTCATGATGCTTTGTGACCCAGAAAGATTTCCTATAGGCAATGCCCTGCTACAAAAAGTACTTTCAGGTCTTGTATAAGAGGAACATCTCTACCTCACTCAGATCAAGTTGGAGTCTAGAGAGGAGCTGGACAACATTTGCCTGGGAGTAGTGGAGGAATAAATGACAGAGAGACAGAATGAGAGAGAGGCAGAAAGAGAGAAAAGAGAAAAAGATCATTTGTGGTTATACAACAAGTTAGAATCCCTTTTGTAAGGTATTGTGTTTATTAAATCTTGTATTAGAACCTGGGAATTGTCTTGTATACTAGCATATTTTATGCTAGTAGCAATTAAAAGCTAGCATTCGGCAAGGCATTTACTTTCTCTCATGAGTTGGATAAGCCAGATAGTACATATAGGAATAGAGGAAACTATTGAATATTAATGACAGACTTATGAAGTGGAGTAATAACATTATCCCTTAGCAGTAGCAAGTCAGACATGTTAACTAATAAAGAAGAATGCAGGATAGTTAGAGATGTTCTGATTTCCAAAGAGACACTAGTAATGTAAATCATTTTAAATTACAGAACATAGAAGACAAAAATGGAAAATTCAAAGAAGTCCAAAGGACTCCAGGACAGGGCATATCCAAAAGTGTTGGGTCATTTTAAAGTCCCTGTAAGCCTTACCGGCTCATCTTTGGAACAATGAAGAAAACCAGAGTATCTGGAAAAGATTTATAGGGAGATAGAGTTTGCAGACTTCATAAATAAGTAGTGATTGCCCTGGCAGGCAGAAATATGTATTGCAACTGCGCTAATTACTCAGCCACCATGTCAACCTGTTTCACAAACATTACAATCTAGTACAGTATAATTATTAGGTAAAATTTTCAAATCAGTTAATTAAACATGACAGAAATGTCAATGGATCACTCTCACCATTCAGCCGTAATATGAAGATTAAAAAAGGCCTCAGAATATATGAAGCAAAACTAATTACACTATTCATGAAACTAAAATAATATTGAATGGTCATAATAATTAGTCTGAGCGTCTATAAAAGTAAAAACATTAAAAGAATGAAGAACTTTCATCTTACTGTAAGTGGGGAATATAGCTCTCAGGATGGTGAAGCTCTCAGTTTCTGCCGTGAGAGAGGTCACTCAGCAGTTCCAAAAAGGTTTTCCTGCCCATGCATTCCATGCATTTGTCAGAAAATTACAGATCCTTGGGCATTTCATGGATATGCTGCTCACGATAGCAAATGTTTTATCTGATTAACATCTTCTAACAGAAAACTTCAGCCCTTCAAGGATTTCATAGATAAGCTACACATGAATGCTTATCTTATGTCAAACGTTAAACACCAGGCTGCTAGCTATCAAATATAAATAAAGTTTAACCTGCCAAATGACCGCAGTGCCAGCTTATAAAGCAACCTGTGCCTTTTTGACCTGGGGAATCTGCACTCAACTAGGTATGTGAAAAAAGGGAAATACTAAAATATGTTAAACAAAATTGCATGTAGCAAATTCTAAAGAGGGTGACCTGGGAGAAGCCTTTTTGTTTGGAGAAAGTTGAGGAGCAGTGGAAAGGGTTTAAAACCATTTTACATATAATGCAGGAGAGGTACATTCCTAAGTCTGGAATTAGTAGGAAACTAAAAAAAAACTCTGCAGTGGTTCAATAAAGAGTTGAAAAAGAAGCTGCAAAGGAAAAAAAACACAGCTCTATAAGGCATATACGACTAATAAGTACAATATGAATCACAGGGAATATGAGAACATGAGGGCAACCATTAAGAAGGATATCAGGGAAGCTAAAAGACAGTTAGAGAGGAATATAGCAGATAAGGCGAAAGACGACCCTAAGAGATTCTTTCAGTATTTTAGTAGTAAAAGAACCGTCAAGGAGGAGGTGAAGTGCATCAGGAATAGTCAAGGAGAATTAAAATATACAGACAGTGAAATAGCAGATGCTCTACACTCCCATTTTTCTGAGGTCTTCACATGTCAGGAACTGAATAACCTCCTACCTCCTAATGGAACTACTAAGGAGGTACTGAAGGAGTTGGAAATTATAGAAAGGGGAAGCTTTGCTAAGATTAAATAGGCTGAAATCAGACAAATCACCAGGACCAGATAATATTTACCTTTGGGTTCTTCAGAAGGCTAGAGAGTACCTATATAAATCCTTGACACATACTTTTAGGAAATCACTGTGCACTGGAGAAATTCAGAAGGACTGAAAACCAGCAAATATTGTCCTGTTATATAAAAAGGGTGACCAGGCAAATCCAAACAACTACAGGCCAGTAAGCTTAATGTGTATCACAGGTAAATTAATGGAAGAACTTATTAAGCATAAGATTGAGCAGCACATGGCAAGTACAGGAGATTTTCTGAACAGTTAGCACGGGTTCAGAAGAGGGACAATATTTTTTACAAATATGGTGGAATTCTATGAGGAAGCAACAAAAGGATATGATCACAATGGAGCTTATGATATTATTTACCTTGACTTTAAGAAAGCATTTGATAAGGTGCCATATGAGATGTTGGGCTTCAAATTAAAAGAAGTGGGAGTTTAGGGTGATGTTTTTAGATGGGTGCAAAATTGTCTCAGACACAGAAACCAGACGGTTATTTTGTGAGGAACCTTATCAGAATTGGCTGACGTTAAAGAGTGGTGTTCCACAGTGTTCAGAAGATATTAAGAAGGCAAACAGAATGTCAGGTTATATAGTGCCCTGATGTGCAGAGTACAAGTCCAAGGAGATTATGCTCAAGCTTTATAATGCATTGTTGAGGCTTCATATGAAGTACTGTGTGCAGTTTTGGTCTCCAGGTTACACAAAGCAGAGCTAGAAAAAGTCCAGAGAAGAGTGACTAGGCTGATGGCAGGGCTACAGGGGATGAATTACAAAGAAAGATCAAAAGAGCTGTGTTTTCAGTTCAAGCAAAAGAAGATTAACAGAAGACACGATTGAGGTGTTTAACACTAGAATTACCAGAACCTACAAGAAAACTCGTAAATCTGGCCCACCTTAAATCCATTCGGTCCTCTCTATCAATATCTTTTGTTCTGTAAATGTGCCGATTAAGACAAGCAGCAAGCAGCCTGCTATTCCATCCCCCACCGTCGCAGATTGTTCACTAAGTTCTCCCAGCTCATGCCTTGTTTGATTATCTGGGTGTGAAGTGCTGGAGTTTTAGAGTGGAAATAATAGATTGTTATTTGGAACACATGCATTTCATGTGTGTTCCGTTTCTATTGAGAAGCTTTGTTGGCCTGAATGACCTGTTCTCTTCTAGATTGCTCTGTTCTAATGTTCTAAAAGATGTACTTAGGGTCATTGTAACAACAATATTAACATTCTATTATCATTCATTTATCCACACCATGCATCCCCTCAGATCAACCCCTATCAAAGTGTGAGGAGTCACTTAGCAGTCTGAAAAATTCTCTTTAGTCCGGCTTTCTATAGTTTGGACAAAAATGACAACTCTCTGGGCAGCTGATGGATTGACACTTATGAATGCCAATCATCTGAGCAACTTTTGACTTTTAACAGTAAACAACACCCCTTCCTGTTGCAGTCTAATCACTGTCTGCTTAGAGTTGGCAAGTTCACCCCATATCTTGTTGCTCCTGATGTGTGGTATTCACTGGTGACTATAATTTCTTAAGTATGTGGATGCGTACATGAATGTTTCCTGTGACAATCTAGAGTGGTATGGTGATCAGATGGAAAACTTGCAGAAAAAACAAACACAAGGACCTGGGGCCTCATGTAAAACACTGTGGGTAAAATTCACACTGAAATATGGTGTAGAGACAAAAAGAGAAATGTGCGTACGCACAAAAAAATCAAGATGCCTAAATCTGTGCCTATGACAACTTCCACATTCTTCCGCTATATAAATCCCGGTCAGCGTGAAATGTAACACATGTGCATGTGCCTGGCACCCCACACTGACTCCTCCCAGAATTATGCATTGTGACAGATAGGGGGGAGCTATCGCTCCCTTGAACCCTTGTCCAATACGCCAGACACCAGATAAAAGTCCAAAAGTAGACTATATTTATTCTGCACAGTGCGCAAAGCACCCTCTCCTCCACAATACTCATTAAACAATACAATCACAATAACAATTAACTCTCCACCACTCCCAGACGCATTGCCACCCTTCCACCCAGCTCAGCTCACCGTCTGGGAGCTTCCACTATCCTTTTATTATCCCTGACCCGGAAGTGTTCCAATCCCCAGACCATGTGATCTCCTATCACTTCCGGGTCAGATCAAAAGTCCTTTTCTTCACCCTGGAAGCACGTCATTCCCCTTGTCCATGTGACTCGGACATACTTCCGGGGTATAAGGCAAATAAACGTCATTCCTCCCTGCAGCATCTCCTAGTGGCCCCATGGTATCTAGCAGGGCTGTGCATAAAGACTCCAATGTCCATGATGCCCTGCTGGTCTTCGGGGCACCTCCATACTGCAGGGAGGGCTCCACCTAGCAGTGTGGGGGTATTGGCCGGGATGAATTGCCGGCCATACATCACAGCCTCTTTGAATATGCGAATCAATATAAATAGCCCCTTAAGTTCAACATTCTATGAAAGACAATGGCAAAAGCACAGGGAAAATAGAAGAATTTCAGCAAATGCTAAATGGAGGCAAGGAAAAACATACTATTTGTTGGTTTAAGCAGGTAAGTTGATCGAGTGATATAGAGTGGTGGAGAAACTTGAAAATTCAAGTTCAGAAAGTCACACAGTGGTCAGATATCAAAGTTGCTGTGAAAGGCAAGTTGCAGCCCACTGTCTCAGTGTTGTATTAGGGTGCAGAGAAAAGAATACAAAATACAGACACATTGGAAAAAAAAGGTTGAAATGTCAACTCTAATCTTGAAATTTCCACTTTAATCATGGAGTTTATTTTGTCATTAAAGTCACACAGAATACATGACATTCATGATATTACAGCTCTCTGAACAATTTTAATACTAAGATGTATACTTGATATCATTTTCATGACCACAGGAATTAAAGCATGTATAAAACATGGGGGCACGGGGGCACAGTGGTAGTGAGCGTCCAGAGATTGTTCCTGCTTCCTGCAAGATGCTTGCTGCACTGTTAGCAACCCTCGATGAAGTAATTTACTGAAGCAGTACTGTCTCTTTCAAACATACTAACCCCCAATTAATGTCTTTATTTTTCTTTCTCCAAGTACCCAATTGTCACACAATCAGCTCTGTAATAAATGTCAAGCAAACATAATGGGAGTAGAAATCTGTGTAACTGACTAGTCTTCAACTGGTTATATTTAAAGGTGATGAACAGAATTTGCTCTATATTTTATAGCATATTTAATGAGAAGTGAAGCAAAATAACACTTTTTATTGGCTAACTAAAAAGATTACAATATGCAAGCTATAGAGGCAACTCAGGCCCCTTCTTCAGGTGATTGGTTTTAACGATTCTTTACTGTTTTGTTACCATTACTAATTCTTGTAAACAAAAGTTTTTATTCTGTAATGTTTTGTCAGTATTGTGGCAGTAAGCTGGGCACTGGTGCGGTGCCTCCTTTTTGTTATACCTGTGGGCGATCACTTGCATTTCTACCGTCAGGTAACTTGTCTTTCAGTGCATGTATTTTTTTTTATAGCTACAATACTTTGTGTAAAGCGAAAAATGCTTTGAAAATGTTTAGGACTTCGTTTCAAAGAAATAAACAACTTAATTCTGCTTTTTTAGTTGGTGGTTAACATTTCATTAATTATGTAATTTTTTTTAGAAAGCTATGAAAAAAATATATATCAAAGTTGTGACAAATGTGGCAACACTGTCACGTCATACACATGCAATTGAAGGCTACTTTTCTAACTGGAATCGGAAAGGGAGGGGATGTATACATTCAAAGTATACCTATGATTTCCAATGATCTCCCTTTCAAATTCAAACGACTTCAATTTCCACCACATTTTGTATTTGCAATGTTCGTAAATAAAGCACAAGGTCAATCAATTAAAGTTACCGGTGCTTATCCCAAAGAACTGTGCTTTTCACATGACCAGCTATACATTGCCTGTTCCAGAGTAGGATCAGGAAACAATTTATACATTCTTGTTCCCAATGGCGAAACGAAAAATGTTGTGTATCATAAGGCACTCTAAATGATTTGTAGCAACTATAATCTGTTCTTTGTTAATAATGGCAGTTTGACATTTGAGCAATATTTGAATAATTAATGAATTGGCAAATAATAAATGGGGCCTTCCCGCTAGTAAATTATACAGGAAGAAAGCTGCTGATGTTGCGGTTGTACAGTTTCGTTTTGCTGAATCTTAAAGATATTAATCCAGATATTAAGGAAAGAGAAAAAAAAAACACTTTGGTCAAGACATTTACATATGAAAATAAGTAATCTAAGTGTATTCAGTAACAAAATTAATTGTGATACACATTATGCATTATGTTTTGCACAAAATGTGTAATATTTGTTGAAACTCCTTGAAGTAATAAGATCAAATAATAGTGCTCCAGATTCATTGTGTTTCACACTTCACAAGCCTTTACATTTTAATAACAAATTCTGATATAATGATTAATATTTAAGAAGCAAAAACATTTCTATGTACAGGTTCTTTGTATCAAACATCTGCCTGCCGTTTAGAGATAGGGAGTTATAATCTCTTTCTGCTAAATAGTGTGGGTGATCTTTATGTAACAGTGTGGTACAGTACTTTGTTCAATGGTGTGGTGCTAATATATTAAATGAGTTTGTACTTAATAAAAAAGAGGGTAATGTGAATGAGTTACGTGAAACAATAGATATTAAAATGTTCCTATATTTTCTTAGGTAAAATTTCATTTGCTGAACTGTCTTTGGAAGATATTCTCAAGTTCTCAATGGTGTTTCCCCAATCCCACCAAAGCCAACAGTTAATTTCCTGCATAATGAGTCACCTTAACCTATTGCTCAAACATGCACAAATTCTTTAAGCTTCCCTACACATAAAACAAATGATAAATTCAAATATCATATGTCGTCATTTTAAACACCTGGATTTGGGTAATATGGAATTTCAATATAATTTATGAAGGAATACCAATCATTAAATATTTTGACCAGCACTGAACTTGCTCTTTAAATTACATTTTCTTCCAGAATGATATTATTAGATACGTCCGTTACTGTATTTCAGAAGTGTTGGATACTTTTATTTTTAAAGTTGCTTGAGTTAATTTTGTAAACATGGTCATTTTTTCTTTATTACGAAATTGCTAGGATCTTCCATCAACAATTTTTCACGTAATCTCATTTTAGACAGTTGTTTACAGTTAAATATTGTTGGGAATGATGATGTTATTCTTCTTCTTCTTCTTCTTCTTCTTTCAGCTGCTCCCGTTAGGGTTTGCCACAGCGGATCATCTTTTTCCATATCTTCCTGTCCTCTGCATCTTATTCTGTTACACCCATCACCTTGTCCTCTCTCACCATATCCACAAACCTTCTCTTAGGCCTTCCTCTTTTCCTCTTGCCTGGCAGCTCTATCCTTAGCATCCTTTTCCCAATATATCCAGCATCTCTCCTGTGCATATGTCCAAACCAATGCAATCTCATCTCTCTGACTTTGTCTCCCAACCGTCCAACTTGAGCTGACCCTCTAATTGCCTTATTTCTAATCCTATCCATCCTTATCACACCCAGCATCTTTAACTCTGCCACCTCCAGCTCTGTCTCCTGCTTTCTGGTTAGTGCCACCGTCTCCAGCCCATATAACATAGCGGGTCTCACTACCATCCTGTAGACCTTTCCTTTCACTCTTGCTAATACCCGTCTGTCACAAATTACCCCTGACACTCTTCTCTATCCACTCCACCCTGCCTGGACTCTCTTCTTCACTTCTTTTCCACACTCCCCATTACTCTATACTGTTGATCCCAAGTATTTAAACTCATCCCCATTCGCCAACTCTGCTTTGTGAATCCTCACCATTCCACTGACCTTCCTCTCATTCACACACATGTATTATGTCTTGTTCCTACTGACCTTCATTCCGCTCCTCTCTAGAGGACATCTCCACCTCTCCAGGGTCTCCTCAGCCTGCTCCCTTCTCTCGCTACAGATCACAATGTCATTAACAAACATCATAGTCTACAGGGACTCCTGTCTAATCTCATCTGCCAACCTGTCCATCACCATTGCAAATAAGAAAGGGCTCAGAGCTAATCCCTTGTGACACTAGGGGTCGCTGTTGCCCCGTGAAACCCCTCAGACAAATGTCCAGACACCAGGTAAAAGTATCAGAAATAATTTTAATTTCTTCTTTCTGATATTGTGCCACAGTAGACATCACAATCACCACCATAAGTCAATAAATCAATAATAATACAATAATAATAACCTCCCAGCAGCTCCGTCACTCCAACTCCCAACTCCAGCTCAGCTTGCTGGGTTTCCAATAGTCCTTTAAATAGTCCATGACCCGGAAGTGCTCCTGTCCTTCAGTCCATGTGATTCACTAGCACTTCCAGGTCAGTTGAAGATTTATATTTTTCTTCAGCCCAGAAGTACTTCCCTGTGACTTGGGAGTACTTCCGGTCTATAGGGAAAATAGAAATCCCTGTGTCTCCCTGCAGCATCACCTGATGGCACCCACGGCACCCAGCAGGGCTGTGAAGTCGAACTCCATCTCCCACGATGCCCTGGGGGAATCCGGGGCACCTCCATGCTGCAGGGAGGACTCCATCTAGTGGCCTGGATGTGTTGGCCGGGATAAGCTGCCGGCCATCTCTCACACCCTATTGTAATCCCACCTCTATGTTGAATACATCAAGCCACTCCTACCACAAACCTCACCAGTGTCACACTTCCCTCGTATATATCCTGCACTACTCTTACATACTTCTCTGCCATTCCCAGCTTCCTCATACAATATCACAACTCCTCTTGAGACACCCTGTCATAATGCTTTCTCTGTGTCCACAAAGACACAATGCAACTCATTCTGGCCTTCACTGTACTTCTCCATCAACACCCACAGAGCAAACATTGCATCTGTGGTGCACTTTCCTGGCATGAACCCATACTGCTGCTAACTAATCACCACCTTCCTTCTTAATCTTGCTGCCACTACTGTTTCCCACAACTTCATGCTGTGGCTCATCATTTGTATGCCCCTGTAGTTACTACAGCTCTGCACATCTCCCTTATTCTTAAAAATCAGTACCAGTTCAGTTGCACTTCCTGATTTACTATCTCTACATCATCCAACCTCTTCTTTCTCTTGTTCTTTTCATTCATAAGCCTCTCAAAGTACTCTTTCCATCTGCTCATCACACTCTCCTCGCTTGTGAATATGTTTCCATCTTTATTCTTTATCACCCTAACCTGCTGCACATCTTTCTCTGTCTAGCCAATCGGTACAGGTCCTTTTTTTCCTCCTTAGTATCCAACCTCTCAACTCATCATACGTCTTTTCTTTAGCCTTCACCACCTCTCTTTTCACCTTGCACCTTATCTCCTTGTACTGTTGTCTACTTTCTGCATCTCCCTGATTATCCCACTTCTTCTTCACCATCCTTTTCCTCTGTATACTCTTCTGTACTTCCCCATTCCACCACTAGGTTTCCTTTTCCTCCTTCCTCTGTCCAGATGTCCTGCCAAGCACCCTTCTTGTTGTCACCCTTACGTCTTTTGCTGTAGTTGCCCAGCTGTCTGGCCACTCTTCACTGCCCAATGCCTGTCTTACCTCCTCCCTAAACTCAACCTTGCAGTCTTCCTTTTTCAACTTCCTCCATTTGATCTTTGGCTCTGCCCTCACTCTCTTCCTCTTCTTGATCTCCTGTGTCATACTTCAGACCACCATCCTATGCTGCCTTACTACACTTTCCCCTGCCACCACTTTGCAGTCTTCAATCTCCTTCAGATGACTCTTCTGCATAGAATATAATCTACCTGTTTGTATCTTCCTCTATTCTTGTACATCATCCTATGTTCCTCCCTCTTCTTAAAATACGTATTCACCGTAGCCATGCCAATCCTTTATGCAGAATCCACTATTATCTGACCTTCTTCATTCTTCTCCTTGTCACCATACCTACCCATCACCTCCTCATCTCCTCTTTTCCCTTCACCAACATGTCCATTGAAATCTGCTCCAATCACGACTTTCTGTCCCTTGGGTACACTGTCCATCACTGCATCCAACTCACTCCAGAAATCTTCGTTCTGATCCATCGCACACCCACCTTACGGGACATATGCACTAACATCATTCATCATCACACCTCCAGTTTCCAGCTTCATAATCATTACTCTGTCTGACAATCATTTCACCTCCAAAACACTCTTGACATACTATTCCTTCAGAATAACCCCTATCCCATTTCTCCTCCCATCCACACCAAGATAGAACAATTTGAATCCACCTGGTCTTACTCCCCTTCCATTTAGTCTCTTGCACACACAATATATCAGTCTTCCTTCTCTCCATCATATCTGCTAACTCTCTCCCCTTACTAGTCATACTGCCAACATTCAAAGTTCCTACCCACAGTTTCACTCTCTTTACCTTCCTCCTCTCCTCCTGCATCTGCACATGTCTCCCCCCTCTTCTTCTCATTTTTTGGCCAACAGTAACCTAATTTCCACTAGCACCCTGTTGGCTAACAGTACTGGTGGTAGCCATTGTTGGCCTCGACCAATCTGGCATGGAAATCTGTATTGTTGTCCACATGATGATCTGCAAAATTTTACACCCGATGCCCTTCTTGATGTAACCCTCCCCATTGATCTGGGCTTGGGACCGTCACGAAGAAAGACACTGATTTGTGCATCCCCTGTGCATGGGCTGGAATGATGATGTTATTAATAATGTTAAGTTGTTAAAGAACAGAAGCTGTAAAGTTTTGTGTTCATATATATTTTCTATAAATAGAAATTTTACAATATAATATTTTTAATTTTTTTTTAATATTTCATACTAGCAGAATACCCGCGCTTCGCAGCGGAGAAGTAGTGTGTTAAAGAAGGTACGAAAAAGAAAAGGAAAAATTTTTAAAATAACGTAACATGGTTGTTAATGTAATTGTTTTGTCATTGATATGAGTGCTGTTCTCATATCTATCTATATATATATATATATATATATCTATGTATCTATCTATATATACAGTGGTGTGAAAAACTATTTGCCCCCTTCCTGATTTCTTATTCTTTTGCGTGTTTGCAACACAAAATGTTTCTGATCATCAAACACATTTAACCATTAGTCAAATATAACACAAGTAAACACAAAATGCAGTTTTTAAATGATGGTTTTATTATTTAGGGAGAAAAAAAATCCAAACCAACATGGCCCTGTGTGAAAAAGTAATTGCCCCCTGAACCTAATAACTGGTTGGGCCACCCTTAGCAGCAATAACTGCAATCAAGCGTTTGCGATAACTTGCAATGAGTCTTTTACAGCGCTCTGGAGGAATTTTGGCCCACTCATCTTTGCAGAATTGTTGTAATTCAGCTTGATTTGAGGGTTTTCTAGCATGAACCGCCTTTTTAAGGTCATGCCATAGCATCTCAATTGGATTCAGGTCAGGACTTTGACTAGGCTACTCCAAAGTCTTCATTTTGTTTTTCTTCAGCCATTCAGAGGTGGATTTGCTGGTGTGTTTTGGGTCATTGTCCTGTTGCAGCACCAAGATCGCTTCAGCTTGAGTTGACGAACAGATGGCGGACATTCTCCTTCAGGATTTTTGGTAGACAGTAGAATTCATGGTTCCATCTATCACAGCAAGCCTTCCAGGTCCTGAAGCAGCAAAACAACCCCAGACCATCACACTACCACCACCATATTTTACTGTTGGTATGATGTTCTTTTTCTGAAATGCTGTGTTCCTTTTACGCCAGATGTAACGGGACATTTGCCTTCCAAAAGTTCAACTTTTGTCTCATCAGTCCACAAGGTATTTTCCCAAAAGTCTTGGCAATCATTGAGATGTTTCTTAGCAAAATTGAGACGAGCCCTAATGTTCTTTTTGCTTAACAGTGGTTTGCGTCTTGGAAATCTGCCATGCAGGCCGTTTTGCCCAGTCTCTTTCTTATGGTGGAGTCGTGAACACTGACCTTAATTGAGGCAAGTGAGGCCTGCAGTTTTTTAGATGTTGTCCTGGGGTCTTTTGTGACCTCTCGGATGAGTCGTCTCTGCGCTCTTGGGGTAATTTTGGTCGGCCGGCCACTCCTGGGAAGGTTCACCACTGTTCCATGTTTTGCCATTTGTGGATAATGGCTTTCACTGTGGTTCGCTGGAGTCCCAAAGCTTTAGAAATGGCTTTATAACCTTTACCAGACTGATAGATCTCAATTACTTCTGTTCTCATTTGTTCCTGAATTTCTTTGGATCTTGGCATGATGTCTAGCTTTTGAGGTGCTTTTGGTCTACTTCTCTGTGTCAGGCAGCTCCTATTTAAGTGATTTCTTGATTGAAACAGGTGTGGCAGTAATCAGGCCTAGGGGTGGCTACGGAAATTGAACTCAGGTGTGATACACCACAGTTAGGTTATTTTTGAACAAGGGGCAATTACTTTTTCACACAAGGCCATGTAGGTTTGGATTTTTTCTCCTAAATAATAAAACCATCATTTAAAACTGCATTTTGTGTTTACTTGTGTTATATTTGACTAATGGTTAAATGTGTTTGATGATCTGAAACATTTTGTGTGACAAACATGCAAAAGAATAAGAAATCAGAAAGGGGGCAAATAGTTTTTCACACCACTGTATATATATGTTGTTCTCATATCTATCTATATATATATATATATATCTATCTATCTATATATATATATACCCGCGCTTGGCAGCGGAGAAGTAGTGTGTTAAAGAAGAAAAGAGAAAGAAAAGGAAACATTTTGAAAATAACGTAACATGATTGTCAATGTAATTGTTTTGTCACTGTTATGAGTGTCGCTGTGATATATATATATATAGCAAAATACCAGCTTCACAGCGATGTCATGTGTTAAAGAAGTTATGAAAAGAAAAGGAAACATTTTAAAAATAATGTAACATGATTGTCAAAGTAATTGTTTTGTGTATTTGGCGGCAGCGTCACGAAGTTTTTTTCGTCAGCTGCATCAGAAAATGTACCACGACGTCTGACACGCCTCCTTTTTACTGTTTTCTCACAGCTTGGATTGCTGCTGTCATATATATACACACACACACACACACATACATACATACATACATACATATATATATATATATATATATATATATATATTGTGAACTTGGCCCGGACACAGACAGGCGGACATGTTGTTTAAAACCACCACACGTTTATTAAACACAATATTTACAATAATAATAATGGTCACAAAGACCCAGTCCAATGGTCACACAGACCTTAATCACGTGCACAAACCCCAAATCCAAAGTCCTGGCCACAAATGCCTTTCTTGGCGCCTCCACTCTCATCTGCCTCGTCCTTCTTCCACCCGACTCTAGCCTCGAATGAATGGAGCGGCCCTTTTATAGAGGACCGGATGAGCCCCAGGTGTTCCGGCAATCTTCTTCTGGCCACGCCCCAGTGTGGCGGAAGTGCGGCTGTCCTCCCGCTGCTCTCCGGCGCCGTCATAAATCTTCCCCAGCACTTCCTGGTGTGGCGGAAGTGCTGGGGTAACAGGTCCCAAGGCACTGGGGTGCCTCCTGGCGGTGACCACGGGCCCCTACAGGGAAAGGCTTCCATGCCCTTGACCCATGGCCTCCAAAGCAACCCGGAAGGCAAACCCCACGTGATCCAGGCAGGGCTCTGACCCTCTTCCGGTCCCTCCTGGCGTCCCGGCCGGGTCATGGCCCCTGGCATCCCTGACAATATATATATATATATATATACACATATATATATATATATACATATATACACATACATATCTTCATATCTACATATCTATATACATATCTACATATACACATATATATATATACATACATACCTATCTACATCATATATACATACACATACATACATACACACACACAAATTATATATATGTATGTATGTATGTATGTGTGTGTATAGGTTTGGTCACTGAGTGCAAGGGAAAAATAATAAATTATAGTCTATAAGTTATTAAACAGTAAAACATTAACGTTTTAAGAAGTACAGGTACATTGAAATTACATTTTCTATGTGAACGTTCAAATTTGTGCCTCTGGTAATGTGCCTTACCGGCATTTAAAGAAAATTAGTTTTGTGTCCTCTGCAGTGTTAAGAGAGAAAGGCTTTGGTTTGGGATAAAAGGAAAAAGGTGTAAAGAAAGGAAAGTTGCCTTTTTCTTTTATATAGTATAGAGATGTGTTCGCTGGCGTTATGATCGCCTTTTGGGGACAGTCGCGGTGGGTCTTGTGTAGACTGGTGAGACGTCCCGCCATTAATCGGCTGTGATGGCACTGTCAGTCCTGCACTCGTGTGCGTGTCTTCATAATCGAGGTGAGGACCTGATAATCGATATCGTGCAAAGAAAGTGTGAATCGCCTTAATATTATTTTGCCGTGGTGTAGAAAAGGGGTCCGTGTTTGCACTTGTCTGGGCTATAGCGCAGGGGAGGATGAAAAAATTAAAAGTGCTCACTTTGACTTAAGGCAGAAGCGCAGTCAGCGTCTCAAAGGCGGCACAGCTATGCAGCGCTGGCTGCTCGACTTTTGCTGGGCAGGAGACCCCAGTTTGCAGACACGTTCATGATATCAAAAGTCTCAGCGCTCTTTGGAGGTCATTCATATATATATATATATAGCAAAATACCAGCGCCTACAGCGGAGAAGTAGTGTGTTAAAGAAGTAATGAAAAGAAAAGGAAACATTTTAATAATAACGTAACATGATTGACATTGTCATGAGTGTTGCTGTCATATATATGCCTGCCTAAATAAGTCACCCTCGCTTTGCTCTTACTTTTTACCGCTCATTTAATCATGGCTAGTGGCGGAAAAATTATAAAATGGAAGGAGGATGGCTTTACCAAAACAATTATTGATGGCGAATCGATTATTCATAAAGCTTGAATTGGTGATCTGTTTTTCTGTGTTAACCTCATATTTTTCATACTTCTTCTCAAACTAAGGTGGTGCGAGGGTAAAATGAATCGGGATGCTGATCAATGTAATCCATGTACCAGGAAATCATGCATTGACAAAAGCTCCCCTTTGCTTGTAATGCAAAGTGTGATTAAATGCATTATTTTTAACGTTATGGAGCACATGCATCAAGCTTCTCAGCTGTGCTTGTGCTAAGAAAAGGAAAGATTTTAAAAATAACGTAACACGATTGTCAATGTGACCTTTTGTAAGTAGTGCCTGGAGGATTCAGTGTGGAGAAACTCTAGAGACAGCGTGTGTATTAACTTGTGGATTTTTCTGTGAGTATTTGGTGGCAGTCTGACGAAGTTGCCGCGGAGCTCAGCTCAGAGCAAAATGAGGTGGGAGGGGAGATGATGACGTGACTCCCCCACCCGCCTTAACTGTCAATCCCCACAAACACAGTCTCTCGGAATTTGCATAAGCACACCCCTTCACCTACAATTTTAACTTAGTTACAAAGTGATCAAAACTCGTTTATATCCTCGTCCTCTCATTAAACTTGTATCCCGCATTACCTGTGGGCATGTGAAACGCCAGCGGTAGCCTGTCTATGAACTTAATTTAAAGTTTAGGTTTACACCTTGCTTTCTTTCCGAGGTAGCAACACTCATGAATATGGTAGTATATGTCACTCGCTCGCTTCTTATTGTTTCACTGCCTTCTCAATTATATAATGCATGTTTTCTTAAGCGCTTTTTGGAGGTCTTCCTGGTTTTCTACGCACTGCGTTGACAGTCAGTTCACGTGATTACGTGGGAGGTGTGATGATGTCACACAAAACTCCGCCCCCCCACGTCATTCCAGCTCAACTCCATTACAGTTAATGGAGAAAAATACCTTCCAGTTATGACCATTAGGCGTAGAATTTCGAAATGAAACCTGCCCAACTTTTGTAAGTAAGCTGTAAGGAATGAGCCTGCCAAATTTCAGCCTTCTACCTACAAGGGAAGTTGGAGAATTAGTGATGAGTGAGTGAGTGAGTGAGTGAATGAGTGAGTGAGTGAGTGAGTGAGTGAGTGAGTGAGGGCTTTGCCTTTTATTAGTATAGATTATATAACATGTTTTAAAGCATATTGATGAAATGGTTTGAGTAGAACCTTATTGTTATTGTTACAGAAGTTCCATAAACATGGCTAACTGACCCACCAAAGTGGTTGTTTCCAAGAGAGTGCAACATGCACTGCATTGCTGCCATCAAGGTATTTTCCGTTCCACAATCCGTCTTCAGTCTCATAAGTACAATCCCAAGTTTTGATACACAAAGCACATAATTTGCTGCAATTATGGCTGGGTTTTAAATTTGAGTCTTATTTAAGAAGTAGAAAATTCATTGTGAGTTCTGGTGATTGTACTTCAGAGACCCATGATATGTGTCTGTCTGTCTGGCCTGGAAGTGTGAGGATACAGCATGAATCTCAAAGAGCCGGCAAAGTGGCCCCAAGTTAACAAAGAAGAAAGAAGGCTACAACATGAAGCTGAAAGAAAGTGACTCTGTCGCCAAAGTGAAACCACTGAGGAAAGACAAACAAGAGAGAAACTTGCTTAGCCGCTGATAGACAAGGAGTGCGAGCACATCCACAAAACATAATCGCGACTCTGCATTTCAATTTTTTTTGATGATTTCAATAGATTCTCAGAGCCCAGGCTTTTTATAGCAAAGGCTTACACAGCTAGTATAAAATAACTATCCTAATACACAGTAATATTGTATGGGTTAAACCATAAGAAGCACTCACCTGCATATTTTATTAGAGTTCTCTTTGCAGCTACAAACCACCAATATCTTGCTGCTAAGCTTAAAAAACTTTAGTCAAGGACACTGTGTACTTTGATAGGGCTAAGCAGACCATTGTTTTAGAAATGCAGCTGCTTAAAACTTTGACAGATGCTTGGATGTCAAGTAAGTTTCATTTGAGCAACATTAAATGTGGGTCCTCCTGGTTTCGACTTAAGTTGTGTACTTTATCAATGAATAAGTTTTGAACACCTGCACAGGATATGAGGTAATGATGGAAGTTTCGGTCAAGTGACGTACATTAGGTAATGGTAGGTTTGAACATTAGGTAATGATGGGAAGAGCCAGAAGGAGGAGAGTATTTTGCATAAGTAATAAGAATTGTAATAAATGTAAGCTCGCTAAATCTGCTAATTGCTCATTTCACTTGATTTGAGTCCATGTATGCATCATGCAATAAAGCTTGATTCTGCTGCATTCCTGAGACTCCGTGTGCCTTCTGGATGAAAGTTGGGGATGCCATGACATATGCCACAACATAAACTTGGTGACCACCTGACTGTGATGATACGAGTTCTGCTCCATGCTCCCATCCACTGTTCGGGAGTCCTTGAACCCTACACCGTCCATAGTTATAACCGAGATGAGCTAGACAGTGAAGCAATAACACTTGAGCAAGGGGATGGTGTATAAATGTGCAAAGTGCTTTTATTTAAAACAACAACAACAAAAACAAAGTGTTCAATTAAAGTAAAGCGCAGTGGCTCACAAAAAGTCTTCACTAAATAAATAATCCAATAAAAGCAAAAGTGAATCGTGGAGGTTAAAAATATAAAATCAAACAATCCTTTAAAACAACGAGGTTCAAACAACGCTGGAAGCAGTCCTTAAAATTAATAAGCCCAGTGCCTCTTTTAAACTAGCATCTCACCTGCTTCTCCCAGTTGGGCTTTGCAGCAGGCGAGACGCTCTCTCAGCAGCTGTCCTTTCTATGAAGTCTGGAGTACTCCCGATCCTGGCTTCGGTCTGGCACTCATCCCAGACCCGAGACTTGGTTCTCACCCAACGGCCAGGACGCACACGCTGGGGAATCCACCACCAAAGCTCCCGACTCCGGCTGCCATTCCGGCCTTCTGCAGCCAGTCGTCCTTCACTGGTCACTCCCGCTACTCAATCACTCAGTGTGAGCGACCACTACTACGCCTCCCGGGTGTCGGCCTAACACCCAGGCTTCCACACAGCTGCCTGCGAGCATTCTCTCTCTCCTTTTCGCACTGTCTTTTTCCTGCGTCCGATTTTCTCCAGCTACCTCCGTCTTTCTCTCTCTTCCTTGTTCTTTTTTTCTTTTTCCATCCGACTTGTGCTTCTTTATATTGAGAGGGGCATAGCAGCTGCAGCACATTAGCAGCCTCAGGAACAATCACGGATGTGGGCAGTCCCTCACCTGTGTATAAGGTGAGAAACGCCCACACCGCAGATCACCCCAAGATCCCCTACAGCCACCACGCCCCCTCACTAAGCCTCGAGCGCAGTGATTATTTAATTTAAAAAGAGAGCTGTGGACCCACTATGCCACATTGACGTGACAGAAGAAGGCTGTGTGCTGATCTGAAGGCTGGGACGAGGGTCCGGGAACACACACAAACGGTGGCCACCTGAACAGAGTGTAAGTGATACTTTTCGCTGTGAAAATGTTTGTGTTGGTTCCACAGAGATAGTATTAGAATTGTGCCTAAGTCCATAAATGCAAAAGGGTGCAGAGGCTGTACTGTATAACTGACAGACTAGTTTAGGGAAAGTGCAGGAAAGCATAGGGCTGGTTTAACAGCTTTACAAAAAAAAAAAATAGGTGAGCATAGGATAGAATAAGGGTTATTGAGTATGCAAGGAAATGGTGACGAATTGACTGAATGTAGATTGTGCAGATGTAAATCTAAGCTTTGCATGTAAGGTTGAGTATACATATATTGTGTTATAAGCTTGAATAAAATATCATTTTGTGTAAGCAAATGCCAGTGTACAGTATATCTGTTATTGAGAATGAAATGATGGTGTAGGGTTTTAGGTTAACATCATTAAATTACAAAAGCACCTTGGTGAAGTGTAGGTACATAAATATATACATTTTAAACGCCCCATCACCTGAATAAGGAATGATTGAATGAGTGTAGTTAGGATATAGTGGGTTGGATAATGGATGGATGGATGGATGGATGAATGAGAGACTTCATGAGCTCCGCTATTTCTCAGTGGCAGTAAGATAAGTCACAAGATCGTAGACAAGTATGAGTGTGAAAGAGCTCCAGGACCCAACTAGTGAGTAACAAGAGACGTAGTAAAGAAACTAAGCACATAATGAGTGTGAGTGGGATTTCGTAATCGAGCACCTTTTTCATGGAAACACATTGACAGATTTTTTGTCTAGATAGTTTCGCTGATGGGAGGTATAGCAATTAGAGATATTAAAGCTAAAGTAGTTCAGAGTAATAAATTCTACTTGATGAGATTTTTTAAAGTACGTTTAATGCCATGAATTAAATATTTTCACTTAGCTTAGGATTCATTTTTCAGTGTATTAAGATTTCATAAAATTATCAAGAAGTATAACTGAAACAAGCATAAGAACATTAGGAGTGGAAACAGTGTGAGCATATGGGAATTAGAAAAGTATTTTAAGTTGAATTTGGATAATAAAATGTAAGAGAAGTGTTGAAAGAGTTAACTTGATCTTAAAACTGGTACTTCATGTTATTCCCTTTGAATAGCAGTTTGAGGCATATTTTCAGTTTAATAAGCAAAACAGCTTTGAGAGAGGAGTAGGGGGAAAGCACCAAAGAAAAAAATAAGAGAAGAATTTATAAGTACATAGATTGTTTGTGTGTATCTGTATATATTTGCGTATATATCTCTGGGGAATCCCGGGTCCTCCCTGCATGGAGTTTGCATGTTCTCCCCGTGTCTGCGTGGGTTTCCTCCGGGCACTCCGGTTTCCTCCCACAATCCAAAGACATGCAGGTTAGGTGGATTGGCGATTCTAAATTGGCCCTAGTGTGTGCTTGGTGTGTGGGTGTGTTTGTGTGTGTCCTGCGGTGGGTTGGCACCCTGCCCAGGATTGGTTCCTGCCTTGTGCCCTGTGTTGGCTGGGATTGGCTCCAGCAGACCCCCGTGACCCTGTATTCGGATTCAGCGGGTTAGTAAATGGATGGATGGATGGATCTCTGGGGAAAGAATATAATTAGATGTGATAAAAAAAAATGTGCATTGTATGTGTGTGAGTAAACTGATGTATTAACATGTAATGAATTGAAAGTGGGTAAATATAAGCCTGTGAGATAAAGTATGTTCTGATGCTTTAAGCAGTAATTATACTGGGGTGAGTTTGAATGTGTTAAAGACAGTTTGGGTGATTTTGTGCATGGCATACAGTGTACTGAAGAGATCCCTGTGTGTGTCCATTTAAAACAGGTATAATTGTGTTTGAGAGTGTTTGTGCCAACATATTTGCTGCTGTTTGAAAGGATGAGACGGTTGATAAAAATGTGTGGAAGAATGCAAATATGTTTGTTTCTTTGAATTAAAGGAGCACTTAATTCTAAATAAAAGAGACATGAACAGGTTGTGTATAAGGACTCCAGATTAGACATGCCACTGTATGAGCACCCCTTTTCTTTCAGTACGGGCCAAGCTCAAATGGAGAGAGGATTTTTAATCGGATGGAAACCTTCTTTAAAGCAGTAAGGAAGCTGAAGATAACCAATGGCTTCCAGTCTAGATAGTGCTCAATGCTAAGATATGTTATTAAAAAAAAGAGGGAATAAGGGTGGGTTGACTAAAAGAAAGACTGTGCTTTTTCTACTCGAGTCAACAGGAAACATTTGGAATATATCAGTGAAAGAGTGTTCAAGATTAACTGGCTTTGAATAGGAGTGTATGGAGAAAACAAATCAATGTTAAATAACACATAAATTTAGAGTATTTTCTTAGAATAAGATTCTGTGAAGATTAACAGGAGTGGACTCTCCATTCTTGATACAGGTGGGAATATGCTAATTTCCTAGAGGGCATTAAAAAAAATGAAATAAAAAAACAGATTTCGTATTAAAAAGGCCTTTTGATGTACTAATTTCTCTTCACAACCCCTTCTTGTGTTATAGGTTATAAGTAATTTACATATTTTACAATGTGAAACAGAATGGAATGGTGGTGTTTATGTGACTACAAAGTTGGTAAAGCGTTCACTTTTATAATCTGATGCTTTCATGAAACATTCCAAACAATTTTTATTAAGCCTCTAAACCCTAAAATAGAAACTCGGAATATATGTAAATAAGGGTGGCACGGTGGCGCAGTGGTAGTGCTGCTGCCTTGCAGTTAGGAGACCCGGGTTCTCTTGTTTGCATGTTCTCCCTGTGTCTGCGTGGGTTTCCTCCCACAGTCCAAAGACATACGGGTTAGGTGGATTGGCGATTCTAAATTTGCCCGGTTGTGTTTGTGTGTGTCCTGCGGTGGGTTGGCACCCTGCCCGGGATTGGTTCCTGCCTTGTGCCCTTTGTTGGCTGGGATTGGCTCCAGCAGACCCACGTGACCCTGTGTTTGGATTCAGCAGGTTGGAAAATAGATGGAAATATGTAAATAAACTAAAAACGTTTAGATGGCAGGTTACGAGGTGTTAATAGATGGGTTCCAAGATCATTTTTGCTAATGTAAAGTGACCTATGAATTAATTTAAGGGACTTTGAGTGGGAAAGAATAAAGTATTTTATACCAGCTCCCTTGTCAGTCTTAGATATAGTCAAATATAAGTTTCTGAATAAAAGGAAAAATGTCCAGACTGTGGAAATCTTTCTTGACTTCTGTTTGCAATGCTGACTGAGAGATGTCCTCTAGAGGACACTGGTATACATTGCCATCTATTTTGTGGGGAGGGTACAGTAAACATTGAGAGAAATTTGTATTCTAGAATAATTTGCTGAAATTGTCTTGCTTTTTACAGGAACCTCCATAGAACATGGCTCTTTAATTAATAACCCCCATAACAATCTACCTTCTCTTTGCTTTGTTTGTTTTTCCATCCCCAGATATATTCTCTGTAAGAGTGTTACAACATTTGGCTTTTATTAAGTTGTTATATTAATGGGATCGGTTTCAGGGTTTTTGCTGTCCAATAATCTGTTGCTCCACATCTCCTCTAATAGTAAGATAACAATAGCAATATTGACAGCAACTGTCAATAAGGGGGGAAGGGTTGTTATAGTATATTTACATTTTTTAAGCCATGTTTCAGCATTGTGCTAATAATATGAATATTATTATGGAACCAATGGCCATAATTAGAATATTATGGCAACATTACTATGAGACCAATTTTTGTAATGATTTACTTGCTATTATGGGCATGTTTTCAGTTGAGTAGGAATTACAACAGCTGCCAAACTGGAAACAGCTATAAAGAAAAGCTTTTATTTAAGACAGCGTTCCTCAACCTTTAAGTATTTGGGACCTGAGTTTTCATAAGTTTTAATCGCGCCCCCCCTAACATTTTTTTGAAATGTAGATACATATTTTATTATACCTACTTAACTTTTATCGACATTAATCTAACTCTATATTTCTTGTTCTTGTATCAGAATGTAGTTTAAGTTAATTTGTTTTGTTTTTTTCATATTTTTGATTCTTGTTTTCTTTTTTCACATCTTCGTGCCCCCCTTTTTCTTACTTCGCATCCCCCTAGGGGGGCCCGTCCCACAGGTTGAGAACCACTGATTTAAGGATTTATTTTTGAATATAGTAGTAAAGTTGAGAGGAAAGCTGAACACTGTTCTTATCAATTTCAACCGTTATTTTGGCTATTGAAAGCAAATTGACTGAGAGACAAGCGCAGATTGGATTGAAATATTGTTTTACCACTCTCAATATTACTAATAAGGGGTAACCCCAACAAAACAGATCTGACACCTTAGGAAACATTAAGAATTAACATGCTGACTATTTAACTGAAAACTTTTTAAGCCTTTACACCTGTACGCGAAAGCTGTTCTTTCCTAGTACATCGTAGATGACAGCATTTGAAGTTAAACTGTGAGATTGGGCTGTGATAAAGGTCTGCAGATAAACTAATCATCCAACTCTAAGGAGAACCCAGCCATACCAGAGAGGGGATCAAGTCATGGATCAGTCCATCGACTGACTGACTACTGGGCACCGTACTTAAATTCTAGTCCAAAGCATCATGGATCCCTGCTGCTAACATCTCAACTGTGTGGATGATGGATGACGCCAAAAGATGATAGTGGGTTCCGAATTGTAGATGGCATCCATCCACCTTGGACCAAGGAGTTTTAGATATAGGCTTTTTAGGTTTGAGGTATTGGACACCAAGACCGGTTTAAAATCCTCACCAGAGAAGAAATTTTGTTACACTATTCTTTGCTGGAGCCTACTTTAACACTAGAATTACCAAGGCATACAAAAAAACTTGTAATCCTGGACAACTTTGAATCTCTTTGCACCTCTCTGTCAGCATCTTTTGTGTTGTAAATGTGTCGATCAGCAGAAGCAGCAAGATGCCTTGAATTGAGGGTAAATAGAGGGTAAATAATATATCATCATTTGGAATACATGCATTTCATGTGTGTTCCTTGTCAACAACGATCTATGTAAACACATCGCTAAAACAGAAACTTTTTTAACGTTTTAGTAATAATTGACAAAATATACACATAAAGTGTATAATGTGTGAAGACTGAAGTCCAAATATCAATTAAACACTTTCAGAAAAGGTACAAGTATAACAAAACAAGTGCACTTTTATTGAAGAATATAACCAAAGAAACAGAAGTTGCCTTAGGGTAAGTCATTAGCAAGACTGCTTGGGTGGTGCCTCCGAGCTGCTGTGAGTCGAGGTAATTCTTGTTAGAGAAAACCAATCATATCACTTTTTGCTACCAAGATTATACCAAGAATTGAAAGCACGGGCCAATCACAGCTCATATCGCCTACTAAGAATTGACCACTCACAACCCATTTTGGCTACCGAGTATTGGCTAATGAAGGCTTGGTCGGCTACCAAGAATTGGTGAATCACAGCTAGTGTCTGCTACCAAAAATTGTAAAAGACGGGCCAGCTTGTTTGAGTCGGCACACAAATGCTTTGCATTTATTTTTTAACTTTCTAAAAATGTTATTCACAAGTCTCGGTTTGTGAAGATAAATACCCTTAAATAAAAAATATATATTTATTTAATTTTGTCATAAAAGTTTCATAAAAGTATTGATTATTGTTGTTTAACCTGCGGTGGGATGGCACCTTGCTAGGGGATTTGTTCCTGCCTTGCTCCCTGTGTTGGCTGGGATTGGCTCCAGCAGACCCCCATGACCCTGTAGTTAGGATATAATGGATGGATGGAAAAACATACATTTGATTACCATCTGTAACAGCCTGAGTAAATTTATACTACTTGTAAAAGTTAACGTTTTCTTTTTCAGTTTTATTCTCTCTGTCATGTTGACGCTGCAACAACCCCCCCCAACCCCTGATCGGAAAAGCAGGCATGTCACTGACTTACCGTAAGGCAACTTCTTTTTGTTCGGTTATGTTGTTGAATAAAATCCCACTTGTTTTGTTATACTTGTACCTTTTGTGAAAGTGTTTATTTGATATTTGGACTTCAGGCTTCACACATTATACATTTCATGTCTACATTGTGTCAATCATTACTAAAACATGAAAAACGTTTGTTTTAATGATGTGTTTACATAGATTGTGGTAGACATGGAAAACACATGAAATGTATGTATTCTAACTACCAATACAGCCCCAGCACTTCACTCCAAGATAAACACTGAGCACTGAGAACTTTCTTTGCGAATTGAACTGTGGTGGTTAGCAGGCTGCTTGCTGCTTGTGCTGATCGAGACATTTACAACAGGTGTGAACAGATTTAAGGTGGGCCGGGATTATGAGTTTTTTTGTAGGCTTTGGTAATTCTAGTGTAAACTGTCCACAGTGCATTCACTTGTTTGACAACCAGCAACGTCATTCAAAAAGGATTTTAACCATGAAGTTATGGAAGGTATAGAAGGAAAAGCTAATTATCTGTAAGCAAAGCAGAATAAAGGAACTCCTAAGTAATATGTATTTATTGAATATTTGTATTAATAGGAATACTGTATGTCTATTATGAAGTCAAAGTGGTTGGCTTTAACCGGTATAGCAATTGGGATAATATAATTAAACTAGCAAATACCCAGCGCTTCGCAGTGAAGTAGTGTGTTAAAGAAGTAATGAAAAAGAAAAGGAAACATTTTGAAAACAACGTCACATGATTGTCAATGTAATTGTTTTGTCACTGTTGTGAGTGATGAGTGTTGCTGTCATATATATATATAGCAAAATACCCGCGCTTCGCAGCAGCGAAGTACTGTATTAAAATTTTTATTAAGAAGAAAATTAAACCTTTTTAAACTGAGGGAAAATATGCCAATAATTATTTGTTAAGGATCTCTTTGTGTGCCACGTTGTCAGTTCGGCCCTCCGGTTGTAACATGACCAAGCTGTGCGCTGAGCTTACTCTTGAGTATGTAACTTACAGTTGGCCATGTGAACAGTAATCTTGTCTAAAATCTCATAGCTTGGATTGCTGCTGTCATAATCGGTTTGAGTTTCATGGTTTGTTTCAATTACGACAGTATTTGCAGGATTTGTTGTGTTGAAGTGACATTCGGCATCTGTCAAGCGTTGTAAGCACACAACCAGTTTCATCGATAAAATCACATCCAGCTTTTGAGAGTTTAAACATTCATAAACATCAAAGTGTCCACTACTGAAATCGTCACCTGTGAATCTAAGATGTTTAAGAGGCATTGGCGGTTGTCGAAAGGTGTAAAATATTTGGCTATTTCGGTACACTTGAAAGTGACAACCGAACAATTCAGCGGCAGCCATCAACTCACATGCAGAACCATAGGTGAAGGGCTTAAGCATTTCACTCTTCTAGTGCTCCTGTGTAGTATAATTATCTCCTGTACCGTCATCAGTCCACACCTTGAACCTGTCCCAGTCATTTAATACATAAGACAGAATGTTCCTCCGGATATCAAGAGTGAGCCTGATATGGCCGTGCAATATGTAACAAAGAGAATGGAAAAGGTAGGTGGTATCTCCGGGCATGGAAACCACTCGGTAAGTGACAGTCCTTTGATCGATAGAATTTCTTGAAGATGGGCCCATAAGTAACAAAGACTGTTGAAAAGTTCAATATGGCGGCCGACAGTGGCATCATACCACCAAAATAAGTACGCACATTGGTTTCAGTTAGTGCAGGGAAGCCGCCTACCAAATTTCTAGAAGATGGGGCCATAAATAAGAAAGTTCAACATGGCGGACGTTGTTGACCGTTATGACCATTACGCGTAGAATTTCAAAATGAAACCTGCTTAACTTTTGTAAGTAAGCTGTAAGGAATGAGCCTTGCAAGTTTCAGCCTTCTACCTATACGGGAAGTTGGAGAATTAGTGATGTTGGAAAATTCAATGTGGCGGCTGACAGTGGCGTCATACCACCGAAATAAGTATGTACATTGGTTTCGGTTAGCTAAAGGGAAGCCGCCTACCTAATTTCGTGAAGATAGGGCCATGAATAAGAAAGTTCAATATGGCGGACATTGACGACTGTTATGACCGTTACGCGTAGAATTTCAAAATGAAACCTGCTTAATTGTTGTAAGCAAGCTGTAAGGAATGGGCCTGCCAAATTTCAGCCTTCTACCTACACGGGAAGTTGGAGAGTTAGTGACGTTTGGAAAATTCAATATGGCGGCCGACAATGACGTCATACCACCGAAATAAGTACGTACATCGGTTTTGGCTAGCGCCGGGAAGCCACCTATTAAATTTCGTGAAGATGGGGTCAGCCTTCTACCTACACGGGAAGTTTGAAAATTGGTGACGTTGGAAAATTCAATATGGCGGCCGACACTGGCATCATACCTCCGAAATAAGTACGTACATTGGTTTTGGTTAGCGCAGGGAAGCCGCCTACCAAATTTCGTGAAGATGGGGCCATAAATAAAAAAGGTCAACATGGCGGACGTTGTCGACCGTTATCGACCGTTATGACCGTTACGTGTAGAATTTCGAAATGAAACTCATTTCAGCCTTCTACCTACACGGGAAGTTGGAGAATTAGTGATAAGTGAGTGAGTCAGTCAGTCAGTGAGTCAGTGAGGGCTTTGCCTTTTATTAGTATAGATAATTTTAAAATTTGATTAGCATAACATGGTCAGAACTTTGTGTATAAGCAAATGTGTAAGAGAAAAATATTTTTAGATATATTTTTTATATGCCCATTGATACTTAGTATGAGGTGGCAAGTTACCTTTAAGGATCAATGATTTATATAATTTGAAGCTAATCAAAATCTCATCTAACACATCATGAAATGTCTGTTTGTGATTACATTAACTCACTATCATTGCAGAAGTATTCTGTCATTACTGGTTAATGCCAGTGTAGTTTAAATATTCTTTGTCATTGATTGTAATGTTATAACATATAATATAGAGATTAACATTTAGGGACATTTATTATTTGAGAAGAATAAAGGTAAACTTATGGGATGGTATATATACAGTAACTAGTATTTTGGGAGTAAGGGACACTTACTGTAGGTCAGAACACCCACAACCTTTAGAATAGAATGATAAAGTTTAGGGTAACATGTTTATGGCGATACAGGCCAAATGATTAATATTATGCCTTATTAAGCATAAGTATTATAAAGTAATAATTTGGCCCATAGGAGATGGAATGTCTTATACATGTAGTGGTGGATGTGCAGTTTGTGAATTGAAAAGCTGGTGACAGATAATTTTAACCTTTAATGAAAAGCTTGGGTATAACCCTTGCAATTTAAATGTGACCTCATTTTGGATAGTGGTGCTAACATCCTCTGAAGGGAGGATTGACACCTACTGTCAACAAAATAACTGTGTTAATATGATAGAGGTATTTCAAGTTTAAGACCACAGCTAGGTGTACATTTGGGCAACTTTATGGATGAAAGCATTAGGATGTGAGCATGGTGATGTGTATAAGTACTTTATCTCTGGTCATTTTTGAGTACGTCAGTAGCAACATAAAACTGGGAACTTTTGAGTTTTTAAGATAAATATCTGTGCTCCCTGTGTTGCCACCAACAGTATTATTAAAAGGTTTGATTGCACATGTACATACAGAGCTAGGTACATTAACTAATTTCTTTGGAAGAAGAGAAACTGTGACATGGACTCACCAAATTTAGAAGTTAGATGATTATGTGATAATTCTGACATTATGTATTTAGTGTAAACCAATCTTATAAAACAAAGACCGGCACACTTAGGATTAGCTTCATCTGAAACTAGGAACATGGGGAGCTATGTTTTCCAAAGCAGAAATTATTTTCTTGATTGCATCGTTGTGTCCTTGAATGGTATTTTGATGCCTATGGCCAGTTTTCAGATCAGTTGTTGCCAGAACTCCTGTCAAACAGATGAATATCCAAGTTATTAAACCACAAACATCTGTAGCTTCTGATTTTGATTTTCTTCTTGATGACATTTTGGTAAACAAGGTGGCAAACTAAAGGCTTACTGGGTGAAGTGCTGGTAACTGCTCCCCAGGTAGAGGACCCTCTACAGTGCACAAAGTACCTAGGTCGAAGCAAATGTTGCAACATTCTTAACTGGAAAATCTACACATAGTTGGAAAAGCCACTGGACCAGGTACACTGGATCAAGAACATTGGTCTTTGTCATTATTTGCTGATGTTTTATAATGTTGTTTTTCGATTTAATCTTATATTTTATATCTATATTATTGAATGTATACTATAGTGTTATATAACCTGTACTTATCATACTTTTCATTACTGTACACCTAAGATACAGAGAGATATAGTGCCTCCTTCAATTCAGCCGGCCAGGGGTCTTTTACTACACTCTAGTCTATGAAAGGGAGGAGATGTTATTGCTTCTGTGTCACCGGGAGGGGAGAATGGTGAGCTAGGAGTTATGAAGACTGATGGTAGTCTTGGGTTCAAGACTTTAAAGAACATTGAAAACTGGCTCCCCTTATTACCTTCTGGATTGTAAATTAGTTGGGGTTTTAGTGAACCCCAAAAGTGGGGAAATGTAGAAAAGTATATTCTCGCTTTTACTTTTATATTAAGGGTTAAACCATAAAAAAGCCCACACCTGCATATTTTATTAGTTTTCTCTTTGCAGCTGCAAACCACCAGTATCTTGCTGCTAAGCTTAAATAAACTTTAGTCAAGAACACTGTGTACTTTGAGACAGCTAAAAACTTCTGAAAACTTCAACCTTGACAGATGCTTGGATGTTAAGTAACATTCATTTGAGCAGCATGGTATCTTATATGTGGGTCCTCTTGATTTTGACTTAAGTTGTGTACTTGATTAATAAATAAGTTTCAAACACTTGCACAGGGTATGAAGTGATGATGGCAGTTTCGGTCAAGTGATGGACATTAGATAACGGTGTGTTTGAAAATTAGGTAATGATGGGAAGAGCCAGAAGGAGGAGAGTATTTTGCATAAGTGATAAAAATTGCAATAAATGTAAGCTGGCTGAATTTGCTAATTGCTCATTTCACTTGATTTGAGTCTGTGTATGCATTACACAATAAAGCTTGATTCTGCTGCCTTCCTGAGACTCTGTGTGCCTTCTTGAGAAAAGTTGGAGCTGCCATGACATCTGCCACAACGCAGCCAGAATCTTAACTGGAAAAACTAAATCTGACCACATCCCACCAGTTTTATTGTTACACTGGTTACCTGTGTTGCTCAGACTTGACTTTAAAATACTACTTTTGGTGTATAAAGTCTTAAATAATCTTGCCCTGTCCTATATTTTGGAATGCATGTCCCCCTACACTGCAAGTTGTAACCTTAGATCTTTGAATGGAAGTCTGCTTATAATCCCAAGAGCCAAACTTACTGGTGAGGCGACCTTTTGCTGTTATGCTCCCAAAATCTGGAATACTTTACCAATGAAGATGCACCTAGCTAATACTGTGGAACATTTAAAGAAACTGCTAAAACCCCATTATTTTAATTTGTGTTCCTGACTGAGGCACTGTGCAGCTACATGTTATATTGGAATGAAGGCAGGTGCCCCAGCTGTCCACGAGAACTACTGCATCAAATTCTGGGACGAATCCTGGAAACAATGAGGAATGATTTAAGCACATTTATATAAGGTAGAATGCCCAGTGGGGGCTATGCGGTCTTTTGGCTTTGGAGCCCCTGCAATTTTTTTTGTTTTTTCTGTCCTCCCACCATCTGACCTCACCTTTTGCCTTTGTAACTTATTCTTTAATATTATTACCTAATCTTATTTGTTTTTCATTTGATATTTTTTCATTTTAACTTTTTTTTTGTTGTCTTGCAAAGTGCTTTGGGCTACATTGTCTGTATGAAAATGTGTTATATTAATAAATGTTGCTGTTATTATATTATTCATTGGTCTGCATTGTAAACCAAAAATCTTTCTTGAAAAATCATTAATGCACCCACTTATCATTATGCTGTAAGGCTTTAATTTATCATATCCATCTACATGCTAAATGTAGTTTGGACCCAGTGAGTGGTGTACTCTTTGGACAACTCTTCTTGTTCTCCAAACTGAATTTGCGCACAGATTCATTGCAAATAACAAATTGATGACATTATGTGACCTAACACACAGTTTATATTTCTGCAGTAATACCTGATTCTTCATTCTATATCCAAGTAGCTGACCGGGTGATTTTATCTTGATGTCCATGGCCAAGCACACTTGACTTATACTGGAGTAATTTCGATGGTTTGATAGTCCCAGTTCCAGCAGGTGCATTTTCAAGCGGGGTCATTTTTGCTAAATCGCTTGTAATTCGACCTCTCCAAATTAGAATCATTGCTGTTATTGAACTATCTGGAGTATAAACACATGTTTGGTCTCTTTGTAAAGGTAACATTCTCTAGTTTCACCCTTAGTAGTCAGAATCACTGTAGGTGTGACTGATCAAAAGTTATGCACATTAGAACTCACAAAAAAAAAATTTTTTTGTTCTCGCCTAAGTTTTTTTATGAAAATAAAGGAAAATAAAGCTGCAGTAGGTAGGTGGGGACAGAAACACACTATGTACCAACAGAATAACTTGTTGACTACTCACATTTCAAATTTGAAAAGAATACCTGTAAAAATGACATTTTTTACACCAGTTTTTATGTGGGCATGCCCAGGGCTTTTTAGAGGGACCATTATCCACATTTTGGAACGTATGGAAAAAGTGTAATAACTTTTGAATGCTTCAACCCACATATATCAATGAGGGCTCTACTGAAAGCTTACACCTAAAGGAATCTATATCTACACACAGTGTCACTCTATTAGTTATAAAAATAATAAAAACAATAAAAAATACACATTTCTATGTAAAAATAGTCAATACAAGTCTTATGGGCCAAAAATATATTTATATTTTTATTTTTTACTTTTTTTATAAAATGCACACAAACTATATACATTTCTTTTACAAACTGTTACAACACAGCTCAGCGTTTTTCCATGTGCCACTTGATGGCAGCAATCACTAGCAAGCAGAAAGCACAAGGCGTGGCACATGTCGCTCTCTGCCATTAGACGTCTCCTGGGCGGTTGAATACTTTCACGCGCGTACATGCATCTATTATTTAATCGAGTGTATTTACGTTTAAACTTCTACTTTTATTCATATTTAAAATGCGAAAAACTTGGCAAATCACAATAAACAACCACGCACCAACTCTGCAGACTGGCACAAATGCCACCTTCGCAGCTCGATCGTTTGTTTACAAGTTAGTATGGCAAGTTACATATCAAAATGCTCGGCTGCTCATTGGCTGTAAGTTTTGAGTGTCAGTCACAGTGTCCAATCAAACTGGTAGATTCTACCAGGGTTTGGAGTTTTACGTCATCGTTCAGCTGTCTGTGACACTCGTTGGCTATATGAGGTGCCAGTCAACCCCAGACCCGTCGTAATTGGCCAACTTAGGTGTCGATCAGAAGCTAACACTTCCGTGTTACATGCGGTAGCATGGTTATTGCCGACAGAAACAAATTACGTCTGATATGATCAATAGAAATGAAAAAATGACGTAGCTAGTCTCAAGTTATGAAACGTTTTCTGGAGTTTTTGTCCCTTTGAGGATATATCGTGTGTTTTGGACCTAATCGTTTTACTGGATTATATTCGCTGGAGCCTTACGGACAGAATGGGATCAATACTGCTCGGAAATATTGATGTTTGACTTGCAGGGGGTCTTCAAAGGTAGGGAAAGTCAACTCTTAAAAGTATGTACTTCTCTGTAATAAAGGCTTTAGTGTCAGTGCTGTGGTTGTTGTGTGTCAAAATGGTTTATATCATCGGTAAGACGAGACTTTGAAGTTTCATTTGATGGGTAGTATGTCGAGATGCATGGCAGATGGGCATGCACACATTACTGTAACGTTTTTAAAACGCTGTTATGTCCCGGGACCGGTACGTGTGCGCGTTAAGGGGTTAATACTAGAATTACCAGAGCCTATGAAAACACTCGTAGATCCGTCCCACCTTAAAATGCTTCGCACTTCTCCATCAGTGTCTTTTGTCCTTTAAATGTGTTGATAAGCAGCAAACAGCAAGCAGCCTGCTATCACATCCCCCACCCTGCACAGATTTTTCAGCTCAAGTCTGTTTACCTGCATGTCAGTTGCTTAGAGTTGTATAGAGTGAGAAGTCAAGCAAAATGACACCTTTTATAAATACTAGATCGTTATTTGGAACACTTGCATTTCATATGTGTTCCGTTTCTACAGTAATCTGTGTAGACACATTACTAAAACAGAAACATGTTCATGTTTTAGTAATAAATTGGATGTTACAAAATGTAGGCATAAACTATAGAATGTGTGAAACCTGAAGTCCAAAGATCAAATAAACATTTCACAAAAGGTTCAACAATGATACAACAGCTTCCATGGCGTAACGGTAAGATTTTCTGACTTGTAATCAAGAGGCCACCGGTTCAATCCCCACTACCTCCTATGTTTGCCGTTTTCAGTAGTGTGCTGCTCTTATTGTTAATATTATACGGTACACACATACATTTGGTTTGCGTCTGTAACAGACCGTGTACTTTTATAGTACTGTACTTGTAAAAGTTACCTTTTTTTTCACTTTTATTCTCTCACGATCACGATACATACTACCATCCTAGGGATCTGACATCTGACACAAAGAACAGCGTCAAATGGGGTGTGAATTTACGCTCGCGCTGTTACTTTGAGTCAGATCAGGAGAGGCAGGCAGGCGGGCTGGTCTGAAGGAGATGAATGTTTTGCAAATAAACCTTTGCAATCTCCACATGGGACGTGTACAGTATATTATATACAATATAAAATATAGAGTATATTCTGTATATCATTTTTAAATGTAATCAGTTTACATTTTAGTCCATTACATAGATTTCTCTTCCCAGTATGCTTGCAGTGATTTCGTTTTCAAATTTGCATTTCCAGTGTGGACATTTCTGTTTTCAAAATGCTATTTCCGTCGTGAAGTTCACTTTTGTTTCAGTTTTTGTTGATTTCATGCTGTGGCCTCTTAATGTTAATTTCATGCAGTTGTTCTGTAATGATGATTTCATAGCTTTTTATTGTTAATTTCACACTCTTTTTAATTAATGGTGTCAGTTTTTCTTAATTTCATGCTCTCACTTTCTGTTAATTTCACACTATCACTTTTTATTTAATTCCATGATCTCACTTTTTATTGTTAGTTTGCATATTGCCCTTCATTTTGTCCTGCTTCCTGTGTCCTATTGTTACGATTGCAAATGATTAGCAAAACATATCAGTTAATTTTCCTAAGAAGCATATTCTTGTATATCCCTGTGTCTTCCAGGATTGTCATAAGCCAAACCGAGTTTGTAAGACACAAAGTAGGGGATAACTTAACCGGGCTTGCTCACTTGCTCCCACAGTCATCTGTACCGGGCCATTTCTGGGTGAACATGTAACTTGACAGCAGGGCTTTAGAATGTGGGAGAAACAATAGTTTCTGGAGGAATACTGTGGAAATTTGTGGTAGGGGTGGATATTACTCTCTTCAGTTAGGCGTTTAGTGGCAGGCAGGTCCTCCTCTTCAAAAGGACACTTAATTGATTGGATGATATATTTGGCATATCTACTATTAACCAACATTTGGCCAGTTTGCTCTTTCAATTTGTAATCTCATAATCAGAAATGTTAACCAAATATGAGCAAAAATGCTTCTTGAAGCTGCAGATGAAAGAGTCGCCTAAAAAGACATTAACGTTAAGCTTGTGCTCATAAAGTGGATTAAATGATAGTGGACAATAATCCAATCAGCAGAGGCTTCACCTTTATTAAATACTAGGTTGTAACGATTTTTTTTTTCCGCTACACTTTACTAAGTTTAACTGAAGATTGCAGGACAACCTCTTCCCACAGTGCCGAAAGGTGATTTATAATAATAAAACGATATTAACAAACCCACACAGAGAAAAAAAAAATGCAAAAACAGAAAACTATAATTACTCTTTTAAAACACCCCCACTTCCAATATATACTATGATCACAAAGCATGAAATTATATTTCCAAGACTTTCCCCTCCATCCTTTTGATTTAGTGTTTTTCTTGTTTTACTATTTCTCCATAGTCCAGTTCATCAGGCATGCCAATCCCAGAATAAAAAGATTTACCGCTCACACTGTTTTCATTTCTTTTCCTGGTATCCTCAGTGAATCCGGAAACTTCGAGGTGGCCACCCCAGACTGCAGTTGACTTGTGGTGCTCCCTGAAAAAAATCTTTGTCCTGGACCTGGAATGGTCATGTCCATTCTCTCCTTCGCCATAAAACTCGGGCTGTCTTTTCTTTTTTCTTTTTCCTGCCTCTATTTAAATAGTGCGTCAGTTTCCATGGCAACCCCCGGAAATTGTAAATAACAACTCTGTACCTCCCAAAAAGTCTTCTCTATTTAACCCGCCTACAGTATCTTCCGTATATATATATATATATATATATATATATATATATATATATATATATATATATATATTTATTTATTTTTTTATTTTTTTTTTTTTTTTTGACAACGGGATTTTACAAAGAGAAAAGAAAAATATATACTTTATGTGGCAATGCTACAAGGTTAATGTGTCTCTTCACATTCTTTTTCATCTATTCAACTCCTTTCACCCTCATTGGAACAAGGAGATTCATTAGATGACTAAAAGCACACTCCTTGAAACTGGAAGTTACTCTCCTAAAAGTTCTTGGAGCCGAACATTTTGAAACCTCTGTGAACAGGAATGGGATCACAAGTATAAACATCCACTCCTTCATTCTTAAGCTCTGTACCAGAGACTGAAAACAACCTCAGAGAAGAAGCCTCACTTCATGAAAGGAACCTTAGTGCCTCAACTCCTTTGCCAGAAAGTGTTATGCTTTTCCTTATTTTGATGCGCACCCGAGAGAAGACATTGAGTCCACAGACTTCAGGAAACCAACTTTATTTTCATCAAAACAGGCACAGTCAGTCTTTATTCAAACAGGAGCTACCACTTTATTACACACAGAGACAGCAAATGGGCAATGACTGGGCCAGGTTAGACTGTTCCTCGCATCCACCATCTGAAAACCAGTGCATTACGCAGTGAGACTGCGAACCAGTCCCTGCTTGTGTTGATGGAGTTTCAGTGCACTGTACAGCTGAGGGAGGTTTGGGATCTGACTCCCAAGTTTGTTCACAGCAGAACGAACGAAGCTAGACTTTGACATGCGCAGACCCAGGCCAATGACAAACATCAAAAGCAAATGGCTGCAAACTAATAAACCTCCTAATGAATTGGTGGTTCATATCTTTCTGTGGGTACAGCCACTGGAGCAGAGCATGATCCATTACTCATGAAAACCATCTGCCCCAAAAGTGATAATGGGGGGGCCTCCACTGCCCACTTAATTGCTAAACATTCCTTTTCAATGGTCACATAATTACACTCCCTGGGAAGAAATGTGAGGAGATGTTCTTCACCATCAAAAAACTGGTAGAGCACCACCCTCAAACTGAAAGCACTTGCATCCATCTATAGAATGAATTCCTTAAAAAGTCTGGATTCCACAGAACCAGCAATTATGATAAAGTGGCCTTTAAATCAGAGAAGGACCTCTCACAATCATCTGTCCAGACAATGGTGCAGTTTTTTCTGTCCTTCATCAGGTCAGTGAGAGGGGCGGCCCTAGGCACGAAGTTCATAATGATTTGTCTGTAAAACCCAGCGAGTCCCAGCAAAGCACAAACCTGCCTCTATGTTTCTAGACGTGGATACGCAAGCACCTCACCCACCTTGTTCAACTGAGGTTTAATCAAACCATTCCCCAAATAGAGTTCCCCAAATAATGTGTTTCCAAATCCCCCGATTTACACTTCTTAGAGTTAACTGTCAACCCAGCCAGACTCAAACTGTCAAGCTCCACTTGTAGGGGGTCGGGGTGCGACCTCCAATCATTACTGAAAATGACCACATCATTGAGGGGCACCAACTTTACTCTGAGGCTCCCCAGAATTGCACTCATACTTGCAATCTCATTCTTTTGGTCATGACCATAGGTGAGGACAAGGATTTAAATCAACTGACAAACTGAGAGTTTTATCTTGAGACCTGGCTCCCAATTTACCACCACCCACTGGAGTACTTGTTGATCTTACATTCCTCTTTTTCTTTCACTTGTGAACAAGATCCTGTGATACATCACCTGGAAAGAGCAAACTCTTCTTTTCTGTGAGAGAACCATGACATTAGATGTGCTGATCCTCATCCCAGCTGCTTTATACTTGGCAGCAAATCTATGAAGGTAACAATCAAATGAGGGAAAGAGAACAACATTTCTCTGAATAAAGCAATGATGCTACCCTTAACCTCCTCAACTGACAGAGGTGGGTAAAGTAGCCAAAAATTGAACTCAAGTAAGAGTAGTGTTACTTCAAAATAATATTACTCAAGTAGAAGTAAAAAGTAGTCATCCAAAAAATTACTCAAGTAAGAGTAAAAAAGTACTTGGTGAAAAGACTACTCAAGTACTGAGTAACTGTTTGATCATAATAAATGATTTATTTTTTAGAAATGTAATAAGACAGACAAAAATATAAAATAATGTGCAAATTCTGTTATTTCCAAATAATAAAATAAAAAATGAGTAAAAATAAATAACATCTTTACAAAATAAAGATGCACAAATAACACAAAGTTTCAAATCTCAGTTTTCACAACAAAGCTTTTGAAGCCAATACCTAGAGTAGGTAACTTACATGTTTGAACAGTGCAAACTACTTACAGTGACAAGATATACTGTACACTGAAAGTATAATACTGCATATTCACTTGCCCTCCAAACAGCACAGCTGATAGAAAATAACATTAGAACAAGGAAGCTTGTGCACGAACAAGAAGTCTCAATTTACCTTGACTGTCTGTGTCTGTGCATGTCTGGTTAAAACCTGCTTGTTCATCACTCAGTGAAGTGATGGTTAAGCTTTAGGAGTTGGCTCTCATTTTTCATGTGTTCTTTCTTTCCCTGTCCGCTGTCTGTGAGGACTTTGTGCTGCTATGCCGCCAAAGTTTGTGTGTGGTCATGTGACTGCATGGCTACTTCTGATTTGTGAAATGGAGCCATGTGATTATTGTTGTTACGTCTGATTGATGAAACGGAGTCTTGTGATTATTTTTGCTACGTCTGATTGGTGAAACGGAGCCATGTGATTATTGTTGCTACATCTGATTGGTGAAACAGTCATGCAGTAGATCCACTGGCGGATTGTCTCTGGAAAAATATAGCGTATATAATGGAAAAAAAGTAACGAATCCAGTGTTGCTCAATGTAGCAGAATAAGAGTAGCGTTTCTTCTTCACAAATGTACTCAAGTAAAAGTAAAAAGTATGGTGCAGTAAAACTACTCTTAGAAGTACAAAATAAAGTTACTCAAGTAAATGTAACGGGGTAAATGTAACTTGTTACCACCCACCTCTGCCAACTGGACACTCTCACATTCTTATCTACACGTAAATATCCTGTGCATAAAAACCTCAAACAGGAGTGGTGACAAGATGCAGCCTTGATAAAGTCAGACATTAACCGTGAATGAATTCAACTTAAAAAGAAGTATTTATTTTCCATCATCTTGGATAGCACAGATCACAGGTGGTGCAGTGGTAGTGCTGCTGCTTTGCAGTAAGGACACTGTAGAAGATTATGGGTTCAGTTCCTCCCTGTGTGGATAGTGCTTTGAGTACTGAGAAAAGCGCTATATAAATGTAATGAATTATTTTATTATTAGCATCTCTACTACACTCCATCCATCCACAGTGCAAATCCCACCCTTGTAACCGGTTTCTTTTAGTTCAAAGATTTGCTTTGTTAAGAACTGTCAGCAGCAAGTCATAAATCTACAGTCTCCAGTTTGTAGCGAGAGCTAAATGGAGAGCTCCTTTAGTCAGCTGCGCTGAGCCCTTCCCTAACAATGTGTCCAGTGCTCCTCCTGGTGACATCAGCTAATCTCTCTCTGTCTGTCAGGCCCCATCACCTCGTGCACTACAATTTGAAAGGATAAAGGAAACTCAAAACAATTTGAGACATGCCAAATGCTGTCAATGAATCAGTTCGTCAAGTAGAAATATGAATTTCTTTGGCGAACACTCATTCCACCTCATATACCTTCACGGGCGATGTTGTTAGCCGTTACTTTTTGGTGAATTGTCTGGCCTCAGATTACAGATAACACTTGCACATCTTGAGCCAGTCTCTATTTTTATTGTAAACTCAAATGCTCTCGAAGGAAAAAAAAAACATTCTCAAACCTGCTTAATTCAGTTCTGGGGTATTAAGGTTAAGAGTCTATCCCCATAATTAGGCACAAAACAGCAGATAACTTAGTACAGATCATCATTCCATCAAAGATCCCAGTCTCATGGGGGACAATTAACATTTATCAGCTAAGCTCAATCTTCGTGTTTTAAAAATGTTATTATTTCAGCCAGGGTTTCTCCCAAGTGCTGTTTGTATATTTATTTTATTCATACTCTATGTTTCTTTATGTCAGTATGCATTCTGTGGTGTTCCTTGTGTTTTATGGGTGGTTTCCCAAGATGTGGGGCCACCTTCCCATCACCATCAAGGGACTGCCCTCAGGCCTATAAAGGCAGAAGAGAAATCACTGTCCTTTGTGGTTCATTCGTAATGTGCTCACACATTATACTGATTTCTTTGATTTTGAATTGCCTTTTGAAGGCATTGCCTTCTGTACCTTTGTGCTCCTCTGAGCTTATTTTTATTCTGAAGAGCTTTTGTTAAAATATATTTTTTATTTATCAAGATTCTCTATTTCCCTTTTCATTTCTAGCAGGGTGTGGTGTTCCTGCTGTGTTCAGTAGAGTGCAGTATGCATGGAAGGAAGGGGTGAGATGGGAATGAAGAGAAACAGGTGAAAGAGGACCATTTTGGTTGGTTGAGGTTGAGTTCTTCAATAAAAGCTTTTGAACAAAGGAGACAGCATGCTGTTTGAACTGACTGAATACACAACACAGGGGTTGTGTGCTTGGGAATTCTCAGGCTCATAATAGACAGTGATGTATTTGAGGGTTTGATTTGTATGACTGCAGTCACCTTGTTATGGCCACAATGTTTGCTTCTACAATGTAATCACTGCCACAGTATTACACCCTCTGTTAAATGTTTGTGGAATGGCTGCACAAGCGTCCAAGTGTTGGTAACCTTACTGTTTCATTTTCTACTCTGCTAGTGTATATGAAGTGCAGGGTTGTGAGAATGGTTACAGACAATCCACAGATCACCTCTAAAGACCTGTAAGAACATCTTGCTGCAGATTGTGTATCTGTACATTGTTCTACAATTCAGTGCAATTTGCACAAAGAACATCTGCATGGCAGGGTGATGAGAAAGAAGCCCTTTCTGCACTCACGCCACAAACACAGTCACTTGTTATATGCAAATGCTCATTTAGACAAGCCAGATTCATTTTGGAACAAAGTGCTTTGGACTGATGAGACAAAAATGGAGTTATTTGGTCATAACAAAAAGCGCTTTGAAGAAGAACACCGCATTCCAAGTAAAACGCCTGCTACCTACTGTCAGATTTGGTGGAGGTGTCATCATGCTGTGGGGCTGTGTGGCTAGATCAGGGACTGGGGCCCTTGTTAAAGTCAAGGGTCGCATGAATTCAACCCAATATCAATGTAGAGAAAAGCCAAGCAAAATGACACCTTTTATTGGCTAACTAAAAAGATTACAATATGCAAGCTTTCGAGGCAACTCAGGCCCCTTCTTCAGGCAAGATGTAATACAGAAACTGAAGTTTCCTGTGTTTATATCCACACACTAGGACAAGAAACAACATTAATAAATCTTTAAATGAAAACTCTTAAATGTAAAAAATTAATAGGTTCATTCAGGCTAAGATTAATTTAACAGGAGATAGAAGAAGAATGTATGGTGAAGATCTTTAGATAAGATAACTGTCCAACAAAGTCCTAGTGTGTGGATATAAACACAGGAAACTTCAGTTTCTGGATTACATCTTGCCTGAGGAAGGGGCCTGAGTTGCCTCGAAAGCTTGCATAGTGTAATCTTTTTAGTTAGCCAATAAAAGGTGTCATTTTGCTTGGCTTTTCTCTACATTCATAATGGCTAACACGATACAACAACCTAGTACTACAGACCCAATATCAACAAATTCTTCAGGATAATGTTCAAGCATCAGTCATAAAGTTGGAGTTACGCAGGGGTTGGAAATTTCAACAAGACAATGACCCAAAACGCAATTAGAAATCTACAAAAGCATTCATGCAGAGGGAGAAGTACAATGTTCTGGAATGGCCGTCACAGTCCCCTGACTTGAATGTCATCAAAAATCTATGGGATGATTTGAAGCAGGCTGTCCATGCTCGTCAAACATCAAATTTATCTGAACTGGAGAGATTTTGTATGGAAGAATGGTCAAAAATACCTCCATCCAGAATCCAGACACTTATCAAAGGCTATAGGAGGCATCTACAGTAGAGGCTGTTACATTTGGAAAAGGAGGCTCAACTAAGTATTGATGTAACATCTCTGTTTGGGTGCCCAAATTTATGCACCTGTCTAATTTTGTTATGATGCATATTGTATATTTTCTGTTAATCCAATAAATTTAATGTCACTGCGGAAATCCTACTGTTTCCATAAGGCATGTCATATATTAAAAGGAAGTTGCTACTTTAAAAGCTCAGCCAATGATAAACAAAAATCCAAAAAATTAAGACGGGTTCCCTAACCTTTTCATATGACTGTAAGTGATCAGGAAAGATTAAAGGACCTTTTCATTTTAAGCAAAAGACAATTAAGAGATTGATGTGTTTTAAAATCATGATAGGAATTCATCCAATGCATCAAGTTACTTTAAAATGAGGTCAACAAGAACACTGGGACACAGTTGGAAATTTGTTAAGGGTAAATTTCACACAAACCTTAGGAAGTTTTTCTAAGCACAGAGAACTATAGACACATGGAATAAGTTACTAAGTAGTGTACTGGGCAGTAGGACATTCAAAACTTAATGCTGTTTTGCAGGAATTAGGTGTGTAGGATTAGGGATCTAAATGGCCTGTTGTCGTGAAATGTTTTACTAACATTTGAAGTTTTGTGGTAGCAAAAAATAAAGGTAGACCATTTTGTTTAGATTGGAAAAACTATTATTTTTGGCAATTTTTTTGTGTGTGTTTTTTAATTTTGTATTTAACCCTTGCTTTGTCCTGTATGGGAAAGGCACGATATAAATAAAATGTATTATTATTATTTGTTTTTGATGTTTCTTGTAGCGTTTCTATTTTCAATTCTGGGCTATTCTCTTTCTCATCTCTTTTAAATTATCTCTGCCTCCCTTGTTTAAATTATTCTCCCTTTTGGTCCTTTAACTCTCAGAATAACATTTCCAACCTGCTTACCCCTACAGAATCATACTGAGAACTTGCTTAAGATCTTCTGATGTCAGCTTTCTAGTATCCACCAGCCACTGAGAAGCAACTTTCTAGAACTTTCACAGATTCCACAGTAAACATGGTAAATTGTTTTTTTTAAATTTCTGCACCAAAATCATGGTGTTTAGAGTGAGATAATATTTTTGATTTTGATTGATTTGCATTTTTATGGTGCAATAAATGGTTTATTAGGACTGACAATACTCAACTCTGATTCGGCTTCAATTAGTACCGCTCAGTGTTCATATTAAACATTTTGCATTGTCATTATTATGTGGTTTTCAGAGGCTAAGTCCAAAGTATCTGACTCCATGTATCTTGACAGATCAGCACTTTTTTTAGAAGTGAACCTCTGCCAGGAAAACTTATTCATTAGATTAATTTGACACAACTGCACTCCTTGCAGCTCAGGCAAACATTTATAAAGAATTATCTTTTTTTTGCATCCTGTGGCTCAGAGCAGGATGACCAACGATCCCCAGACAGATGAGCAGTATGAAAACCAGACTGGGCTCATAGACAAAGACCAAAGACTGCTGGAGAGGGGTCAATGGTCTACCAAATCAGAGTTTATTCTGGCAGTCGCAGGGCAGATCGTTGGACTGGGAAACGTTTGGAGATTTCCTTACCTGTGCTTCAAAAATGGGGGAGGTGAGTCTTAATAACTTGAAAGGATGTATAGTGACTGGATATTAACCAGGATAAGAAATTGTTTTAGTGGTGTAGATAATATATTGCTAAGTAGAGAGAACAGCATGTAAATGGTGAGTGCTGCTGTTCCACACCTTCAAGAGATTAGGTCCAAATTACAGTCTGCTCATGATGTTTGGTTAGTTTACACATTGTCCCTGTGTGTGTGTTATTTTCACTTATCTAAGACCTACATGTTAGGATAAATTAGCCTGGTGAAACTCTGAGCTTAAGTTTATTTTGAAGTGAATTGGTTCACCATTCAAGTTTGGATCTTGCCTACACCCAAGTGCTCCAAGCCCCTCATAATACTGTAACTGGATTAGAGGGCTTCACATTGCATACATAAATAGAATTTCCAATTTACACAGCTTGCTGAAATTTGCGCTCCACAATTCTGAAATATGTGTTTAGAATTCAGTACATGCAGGACCCTGAACATTGGAAAATCCAACTGGACACAACATAGTTAGACTGAAGGATGCTTTATACCTCAGATCTCTAGAACAACTAAGATATGTGATTATATTGTAGATGTGGATGGCCAGTTTTTAAGTGGTTGCCTGTGTCCTGGGTTTATACCATCATGGAGCACTTGGGCAGTTGTGTATCCTGCAAGTTTATGAAGTTCCCGGGAAGTAATCACTCTGATGGACCCAAACTAACATTCCATTGGAACAAATTCTCCAAACCACCAGATGGCAGCACAAGGTCCCATTTGGTATGAGTGAAACCCTTTGTCATGTATGGGGTACAGGTGGTATCACAGACAGCAGGTGGCGTGCCTGAGCCTTTAACTGAGTTTGTGAACTATGAACTGCAGTCTGATGGAGCCGTACTGGACATTCTTAGGGCATTTCAAACCTAGGGAGTGGCTTCAGGATGGAGTATAAAGCGTCTCAGCATCTTTACACTTTGAGCTTGGATCGTGGACATGAGCTGGGGCAAAAGGATCAAATGGAAAGGAAGGTGAGTGGCCAGATCTGGAGATGATTGAAAGAGAGGCACTATTTTAGAGGGCAATTGGATCAATAACCTCACTGACAAGAACTAAAAACCCACATAGTGACCCAAAGAGAGGCATGGGGTTTTGTTTCCCATTTGTTATTTTGTATTCTTCCATTATTTATCCCTCACTTGTGATTTTTTTTCCTTAAATAAACCCAGTAGATTTAATAAACAATGTGTTTTCGGGCAATCTTTCTTTAATTGTAGTGTGCTTTCTATTACAATAAGTAATTCAGGTACTTCCAACTTTCATGCATATTTAGGTAAGTATTGTGGCATAGTGGTTAAGGCTTTGGACTTCAAACCCTGAGGCTGTGTTGATAAGTGACACTGTGTGACCATGATCAAGGCAATTCACCAACAGAAAAACAAAATAAATGTAACCATTTACATTTGATACAAAATGTATCATCTTTCTATTTTCCATATTCAAATGGTATTGCTGTATGTGTTCACTAGTGACCCCATCTGTAGACCAGTGACAAAGACTTTTGTTTGTAATTTTTCAACAGGTGCCTTTTTAATCCCTTACATGCTGTTTTTAATTACATGCGGTATTCCTCTCTTCTTTCTGGAAACGGCCCTGGGTCAATATACTCAGCAAGGTGGCATCACATGCTGGCGGAAAGTCTGTCCATTGTTTGCAGGTGAGCTCGTCTTTTGCACGCTCACATGAGTTTGACATCATTCAGAAATACGTCACAGCTATATGGTACCGTTGGACATAATCAAAAATGTGTGTAATTCATTTAGCAAATAACTGACTTCAGAATGCAACAACTTTGATGGTATAATGTTTTATCTGGGGTGGCGCAGTGGTAGTGCTGCTGCCTCACAGTAAGGAGACCTGGGTTCGCTTCCTCCCACAGTCCAAAGACATGCAGGTTAGGTACATTGGTAATCCTAAATTGTCCCTAGTGTGTGTGTGCCCTGTGGTGGGCTGGCACCCTGCCCGGGGTTTGTTTCTTGCCTTGCACCCTGTGTTGGCTGGGATTGGTTCCAGCAGACCCTAGAGACCCTGTGTTAGGATATAGCAGGTTGGATAATGGATGGATGTTTTATCTGTGGTATTGCCATAAATAACACTCTGAGTTCAATAGTACAATGTGCTGCAACAAAGAAACAAAAATTAAAAGGTGACATTTGAAATAATGTGGGCAAAGACAAAGCTGCTAATGGTCATTTACAAATAACACCTAACCACCATCAGCAGCAACATTTATTACTATAGCACAATTATATACAAAGAGTGTAGCTGAAAGTGCTTTACAAGTTGTCAAAGAGAAAGTTACAAGAAAATAAAAATTTAGGTAAGAATAATAATGAATAAGTAAGAAAGAAAAATAAAATCCATCTTATAAAACATCTTCTTCTATAATACACTACCGTGGCTGTTCGTTTGTCTGTCCAGGATTTTAAATCACCTGTAGCTCGCAAACCGTTTCACCTATTGACCTGAAATCTGGTACACATATACTACGTGATGTCTACTATCCGCTTTCGGGTGATGATTTTTATTACTCTTTTTATTTTTATTTTATTGTAGAATCAACTCTCGGCAGCGCACAACAGGGCGCCCATGCGGCACATGCGTACGTGCATCATTCTCATTCCCTACCACCTTTGCGGTCACATCCCCTACCTCTTCACATCTTTAATCCTTCTTGAGGCAGATTAAATGAAAAATTTAAAAAAACATACTAAGTAATTGCAACACGAAAACTAATTTAATCAGTTTTAACACGAAAAGATGCCGACGAAATTAGAGAAGCAGCGGGCCGCTAGGGTGGAAAAAAGAAGTGCTGCTCAGGAAACAGCAAGTGCACAACCTCTGAGCAAACGAATGATAAACAGAGACAGAGAAAGAGTATGAAAACTATGAAATGCTCAAGTCAAGCGTATTCACGGCACGTTATCGTGCAGTACGCCGTTACTGGTCTTTATATATAATACGCTACCGTGGCTGTTTGTCTGTCCAGGATTTTAAATCACCTGTAGCTCGTAAACTGTTTGACCTGTTGACTTGAAATTTGGTACACATATACTAAGTGATGTCTACTGTCTGCGTTTGGGGTGATGGCAGCAGTGCAGCGCACGCGTATGGGAACCATTCTCATCCCTACCATCTTTGCCTTCATTTCCCCTACCTCTTCATATCTTAAATTATTCTTGAGGTTTGAGATTGAAGACTTAAGTGCCAGGACCATTATTCAGGGAGAGCTGAGCTAAAGAGTTCCTAAGAACAGAAGTCCCCAAAAATCCCAAAATCCCTACTAGAGGGGAAAATACTGTCAAACCCTGACTAGTTAAAAAAAAGGGCAACTAAAAATCTTTAGAAATAAATATGATTTATTCTAATGAAACTATCTGTTAAACAAAATAAAAAGCTCATAGGAGTGCAAAGCCTTCAAAATAAGGAAACCAGAGGCAAACAAATGTCTAAATCGAAAATGTGAAGCCAAAAAAACAAAGCTATGATCAACATACCCAGAAATCACAAATTGCACATAATAAAGTCAACATATCAACAATAACAGCAATTTATCTCTTGAATAGCCCAGAATCAAACAAAGAATGCCACAGTGATCTTTAACAGGTCCTGTTTTTGACAGGACCCACCACCCCTCCCTCCCCAGCCTTAACTACCAAAGAAGACAAGAAACCCTCCCCAAAATTCAGAGAGAGGCCCCCTTCCAGGTAGGCTGGGCATGCAATGGGTGTGAACAAATCGGGTAAATACAACACAAAACAGAACACAAGTAATCCTCATCACAGAGCTAGATGGTTAATCTATCATTGCCACCTCCGAAATACAATTCAATAGTACTAACTACTTTGTTATTGCACAGCACTCCTCACCAAGTGCAACTCTAAAGGCAAAATGCAAGAATACTGTACATGGGAAGAATGCTAGCACATCTGAGAAGAGAGCTCACCAAAACATGAGAGCATTCACACATCCTCTACCCTTACCCTGAGCACTGGTGTGCTGCAAGGATGTGTACTGTCCCCTTCTCTATACAGTCTTCACCCATGACTGTCAACCCATCCACCAGTCAAACATTATTGTTAAATTTGCAGATGATACGACTGTCATTGGGCTTGTAACAGAGATCAATGAAGCTGCATATAGGGAAGAGGTTCAGAATCTGACAGCATTGTGCAACACCAACAACCTGGTCTTAAATACCAAAAAGACCAAAGACGTTATTCTGGTCTTTAGGACCACTAAAAAGACCAATCACAATCCTATAGCAACCAATGCAGATGCTATGGAGAGAGTTTCCAGCTTTAAGTTTCTAGGAGTCACCATCTCAGAGGACCTGTCCTGGGCTGACAACAACTTGGCTATAATAGGCAAAGTACAACAACGCCTCTATTTTCTCAGGAAGCTAAGGAGAATTGATCTCCCCCAGAAGCTGCTGGTTAGTTTCTATAGATGCACTATAGAGATCGTCTTAACTAACTACATGATGGCCTGGTATAACAGCTGCACCAAGGCTGCTAAAGAAGCCCTGCAGCAGATCGTAAAAACAGCAGAGGCCGTTACTGGGGCTGAACTGCCATCATTTGAACTCTTGTATAAGACTCGCTGTGTGAGAAGGGCCAAAAACATTCTCATTCTGGAAGACGCTTTAAGTCAATCCGTGCATGCACAAATAGACTAAAAAATAGCTTTTTCCCATCTGTCATAAACTTTCTGAACTCTGAATCTCCACAGTCTGAGATCATTTTTAATTGAACATGTGCAATAAGCTATATTGGTAATGTGCAATATACTAATGAATTACAATATAAAATATGTAATGTACTATTCATTAACAGGTGTAATAACAATTTATGCTGCTGTACTTTGAGCAATAATAATTTGCTCTGGTTACTTGATCACTTAACACTGTATACAACATATTTGGAATTATTTGACTTTTCTTTAAATGCACCTTGGGGCTGTCACAAAAAGTAATGTCGTTGTGTTACACAATGACAATAAAGTGCTTGAACTTGAATTGCAAGGGGCTGTGGGTTTCTTTAGCTTTTATAGGGCTGAGGGCAGTCATTTGATGGTAATAGGAAGGTTCACCTTCTCTTGGGGCACCACCCACAGAACGCACTAAAAAGAAAAAAAAAATAGGTATACCGAAAACTAAATGACCAACAACATTAACACAAAGAAAGGAATACAAAATAAATACGAAAGACCAAAATAAAAGTATCTAAACACCAGCTAAGGGAAGGAACCTTGGCTGAAATACAACAGCCACACTGCTACTCAATAGATGTTTGTACTGACAACAGCATGGATGCTTTAGTATTTGTTTTTTGACATTGTGTTTAAAGCTATAGCATTGCATTCATTTTCTGTTGTGTTTTTAAGACTACTGTCATAAATCTGTGGGAGAAACACAAGTAAGACTCTCATCGTATTGCATGAACAAAAGATGAGAATGATGAACTTGAACTTATTTTGCTCTTGTCTTCACAGGTATTGGCTTTGCTACTCAGGTCATTGTTGTTTATAGCTCCACCTATTATATTATCATCCTGGCCTGGGCATTCTTCTACTTGTTCCACTGTTTCACCTGGAATCTGCCCTGGGCCACATGTAACAACACTTGGAACACAGGTACTGTGCCAACCATGGCCTTGCTTTGTAACTTGAGCTGAATCATCAGCTTTTTACTTCCATGTAAATGGGTTTAAAACTTTATTATTGAGTTCAATTCAGTTTCTGAGTCTATGATGTTCAAAACACACCCTGAGAAGATTTTAGTACAGTCTGTATAATAATACATTTTATTTATACCAGGTGCCTTTCTGAGAACTCAAGGACACAAAACAAACAATAAATAAATAAATAAAAAGACACATTATAAACAACTTAAAACATCAGAAAAAAAACAGAAGATATAAAAATTAAAACCAAACAAAGCCACTGTAATCATAAAGAAAAATCCATTTTAAACAGATGCGTTTTAAGTTTACATTTAAAGGTTGAAAATGATTCGATACTTCTGTGCTCAGTAGGTAATGAATTCCAGAGCTTGGGAGCATAACAGCTGAATGCTCTGCTTCCCATGGAGGTTAGACAGGCGAGAGGGACGGTCAGGTGGATGGAGGAAGAGGATCTAAGGTTACGGGAGGGAATGGCAACATGAAGAAGGTCAGACAAATATGGAGGGGCGAGGTTATGAATGGCCTTAAATGTTAATAGCAGAATTTTAAAATCAATTCAAAACTTAATCGGGAGCCAATGAAGCTGCTGCAAGACCGGAGCAATATGGTGGACAGATGAGATTCGAGAAATGATGCGAGCTTCAGAATTCTGGACTATCTGAAGCTTATGAAGAGACTTACTAGAGAGAACAAAGAGGAGTGAATTGCAGTAGTCCAGACGAGAAGTGACAAGACTGTGAACAAGAATGGCAGTGGTATGGGCAGTGAGGGAGGGGCGGATGCGATTAATATTATGTAGGTAGAAATAAGCAGACCGGGTGATGTTATCAATGTGAGTTTGGAAAGACAGAGTACTGTCAAGGATGACACCCAGACTCTTAACCTGAGGTGATGGAGTTCAGAAGCTGAAATTCAGCCGTAAACCATGGGGCAGAAAAAGAAAAAGAAACACATCAGGTATTTAGCAGAGCAAGAGAATTAAGAATACCATTGAGACCAGTGTTATAATATGTTATAATATGAGACCAATTCTTCTGGAGTGGGTAAATTATAAAAGTCCATTTGGGAATCAATTCTAGAAGACAGAGAATTCAAGCTAATATTCTTAATGTTATGAAAAGATATAACTGACGGGGGAGGAAAGTGTGTGTGTGTGTGTATGTCTGTGTAAAACTATGTGCAATGATAACTTATGAAAAATGAACCTATCTTTTTCAAACAAGTTGCTTCATAATTGTCTTGTTATAGGCTCCAGACCTATTATTATTAGTTCCAGTTTGGTCCAGTATTATTTTCGTATCCTACAAAAATCTTCTGACCTATGTCATATGATAACTGCCAAAGAAGTTCTTTAATTGAACTGGGAGTTTTGCATTCTGCTCTGTTTGGTTATAGGACCAGACCTATTGGTTTACAAACTTTTTCCATGAATAGTTTTTGAGATGCATAATTTATATACACGTACACACACTCGCACATGCACACTCACGTACTCAAAGAAATGTGTAAGTGAATATAGCTGGATGATGAAGGGAAAGAAATGAACACACACACCTAAAGCTGTAAATATGTGTCCAGAGACATTATACCAGCCCCCTTATCAGTCTGTCTATGCAGCTTGTGCACTTTACTTGATCCAATGTGCTTTATTTTGAATTAAAATATTGTCAAAGCTGTTGATTCGATTTCCTATTCATTTCACTCTACATTTATTTGTGTACATAATATATTGCATGTTTCCTCTGGGTGCTCCATTTCCCTCTCGCTGTCCAAAGACGTGCAGGTTAGGTGAACTGGAACTGCTAAATTGGCCCTCGTGTGTGTGTGCGTGTGTGTGTGTGTGTGTGTGTGTGTGTGTGTGTATGTTTGTTCTCACTGCGATGGACTGGTGACTTGTCCAGGGTTTGTTCGTTCTGTCTGCCCTAGGATAGGCTCCAGCACCAGCGGGTTGGCAAAATTGCTTTAAATTACATTAAAGCACATAGTAATAAACTGAGTTTAAATGTATTTTTTGTGAAAGGACTCATGCCAGTTTTACACATTTATAAAGGTTTTGCCACAGCCCTATGCCATGTCAGACACAGTAGGTAACTTTTGTGATACAAATCAGAGCTCTAGAAAGCTGGCACACTTCTTCTAATTATTATATAAGTTGACTCTCCTTGTTGTTTCAGCCTACTGTGTGGAGTTTGATAAGATGAACAGAAGCTTGAACTGGACTGATGAAAGAAATTTTACTTCACCAGCCAATGAGTTTTGGGCGTAAGCAATTTATAAGCAGTAATAATGGTTAAACATGCCAAAGTTTCATAAACAGAGGTTTAAGAAAGTCAGAAATAAGAATCAAATGAATAAATAAATACATGAAGAGTGAAAATATAAAAATGTATGCCTGCAGTATATAAAATATTTATTCAATACACATACTTACACATGTATACAGTAATTAGTTTCCACTTTTAAATTTGGTAGTTTTCTTTTGTTTTATTTATAATGACTTTGAGATGTTTTCGCTTGTAGGTAATTCAGGAAGCAAGACTCTCAAATGAGCCTATTGTCACTGAGCAAGTTGATCACACTTGGTTTGTTCCTTAAGTCAGTTACTCATGGGAGAAGTAAATGGACAGGAATAGGAACTATGTGGGGCTAGATGGACAATTATCAAAAAAGTTATCTTTCTTGTCTTTCAGAAGACACTTTGCCTTTCTAGAAAGCCAATATGGTTGTTTCTATTCCAACGGCTGGCAATTTGCACAATAACTAGGGGGTTTGTAAGACATACCTGGCATATTTGAAATATCAGTCGGTTATTAAATAGATGCAGATTAATTGATAAATTAATGGTGGTATAGTTTGCCCTGGTCTTCTACAAATTCTCTTCCTTGATCATTTTGGTCACTTTCTGCTAAATATAATGAGTTGCTTTGCCAATTGATTAAATAAAACTCTCTTTCAGGCCTTATTCTCAGGCAGTTCTATTATTGATTAATTATTTTTCTGTTACATATTAGGCATGGGATGAAACTTGGGCCTTAAAAAACAGCAATGCAGGAAACTTTGCTAAGGCATAGTCTTGGCCTTACCTTATTTTTAAGTTTCTATGCCTTTTGGAAATAGCAACTTTTACAAATGTGCTGATTTTGGACTGTGCTAGGCTTGAAGGTCCATTGCTTTGGCTCACCCTTATGATTTTCCTGTAATTTTAACAGGGACTCCATTTTTGTGCTTCAACACTTTAGTTTCCTTGTTGTCGTATATCTGACTGATATCTTTATCCCATAGCAGTATATGCTGCACCTGTTTGGATTGCTTTGCAGTTGCAGGACAGGAAGGTTAGTTGACTTGCTCAAGGTGAAATAAAAAGCCACGCAGGAGACAGTGCTGGAGGTAGCAGAGTTAAAGATGCTAAGATTTGCACTGGGTGTGACGAGGATGGACGGTAGGGAAACAAAGTCAGAGAGGCGAGATTGCGCTAGTTTGGACATGTGCAGAGGAGAAATGCTAGGTATATTGGGAGAAGGATGCTAAGGATAGAGCTGCCAGGGAAGAGAGAAAGAGGAAGGCCTAAGAGAAGGTTTATGGATGTGGTGAGAGAGGACATGCAGGTGACGGGTGTGACAGAGCAAGATGCAGAAGACAGGACGATATGGAAGAAGATGATCCGCTGTGGCATCCCTGAATGGGAGCAGCCGAAAGAAGAAAAAGAAGATGGGAATTAAACCAGCAAGCTCGGTGGATTAGCTCAAGTCATCACACCATACTGCCTGCAGTGTTACAACAACAACACCATTTACAGTATTTCTGTAGCACATTTTCATACAAATAATGTAGCTGAAAGTGCTTTACAGGATGAAGAAAGAGAAAAAAAGACAAAATATATAAGAAATAAAATTAGGCAATACTAATTAACATAAGAATAAAAGTAAGATCCGATTTCCAGGGAGGACAGAAAAAACAAACAAAAAAAACTCCAGACGGCTGGAGAAAAAAAAAAAAAAATCTGCAGGGGTTCCGAGACCACGAGACCACCCAGCCCCCTCTAGGCATTCTAACTAACATAAATGACCTCAATCAGTCCTCATGGTATAAAAGGTTCACATGGAAGAAGTTGATGATGACAGTCATGTGGACTTCTGGCCTTTAATCCATCAATGTAGGGATAGCACGGTGCTTTGATCAGGTGGTGGTGGCGCAGATCACGACCACAGCAAACCAGAAAAAGAACAGCAGAGAAAGTAGGGGTTAGTATGGATTTTGGAGCCACCATGAATGATAATGATAATTAAATGCATATACAGAGTATCAGGATTAAACTAAAATGAAGCTATGAGAAAGCCATGTTAAAGTAATGTGTTATGTAAAGTCATTTTTTGCCTTTGTATTTTGATTTGCATAATTTGGTCCAATTGTACTTTTAATTTCCTATCATTTTCTTCATTTGCTAATTTGTTAATTATGCACCATTCTGATGTTAAAGCTAATTTAATACCAACTAAAAATATTGATATTGTAATAGGAACGCATTTAGAGTCTAATATGGTGTGAGGGTTGGTTTGCACGATCAACTATTTAATCTAATCAGCCCACAGTGTGTAAGCAAAAACAATTTCTTTGTTATGGTTGACCTTTTGCAAAGCTCTAAACTGTTCTGTGCTTCTTCTTGCGTTTAGAAGACAGGTGCTAAAGATCTCTGGTGGGATAGATGAGCTTGGCGGTGTAAATTGGGAAATGGCACTGTGCCTTCTGCTTGCCTGGATCATCTGCTATTTCTGTGTTTGGAAAGGAGTCAAATCCACAGGAAAGGTGGGAGACACCAAACCCAGAATAGGAAGGTCACAGAGTGTCCACTGAAGCTCTCAATATCTTCCAAGATTTTTTTTTTCAATGCAGCTCTGTTTTCCTGCAGGTCGTGTACTTTACCGCCACCTTCCCCTATGTCATGCTGGTTATCCTCCTGCTGCGAGGGTTGACTCTACCTGGGGCTGGGCAGGGTATCATCTTCTATCTTAAACCAGATATTACACGCCTTGGGGACCCTCAGGTACCGTATACAATATCCATATATTCTCTCAGCAGGCGCCTCTATCTGGAGTTTTGTTTTGTGTACTTATTATGCAAGTTGGGCATTACTGAATGGGAGTCTGAAATGTCTTATGAGAAAGATCTAGGAGTTGTAGTATATTCATTATTATCAACTTCTCGTGTTCAGAAGCCACTAAGAAGGCTAACAGAGAGAGAGCAAGTCCAATGAGGTTATGCTGAAACTTTATAACACCCTGGTGAGGCCTGATCTGGGGTACTGTGTGCAGTTTTGGACTCTGGACTACAAAAATGACTATGGAATGCTAGAAAAAATCCACAGAAGAATGACTAGGCTGATTTCATGACTTCAGGGCACAAGTTATAACAACAACAACAACAACATCTATTTATATAGCATATTTTCATACAAATAATGTAGGTCAAAGTGCTTTACATGATGAAGAAGGAGAAAAAAGAAAAAGTAAGAATTACAATAAGACGAAACTCATTAACATAGAATAAAAGTAAGGTCTGATGCCCAGGGAAGACAGAAAAAACAAAAAAAAAACTCCAGACGGCTGGAGAAAAAATAAAATCTGCAGGGGTTCCAGACCATGAGACCACCCAGCTCCACTCTAGGCATTCTACCTAACATAAATGATCAGTCCTCATTGTATTCAGGATTTTCTTAGAAGGACTTGATGATGACGGTCAGGTGGATTTCTGGCCTTTAATCCATCACTGTAGGAACACCATGGTGCTTTGATTAGGTGGTGGTGGCGCATGTTGGCACCACAGAAAACCGGGAAAGAACAGAAGAGAGAGTAGGTGTTAGTACGGATTTTGGAGCCGCCATGAATAGTTATGATAATTAATTGAATATACAGAGCATCAGGATTAAACTAAAATGAAGTTATTAGAAAGTCATATTAAAGTAATGTGTTTTTAGCAGTTTTTTAAAGTGCTCCACTGGTGAATTCCTATTCCAGATTTTAGGTGCATAACAGCAGAAGGCCACCTCACCACTTCTTTTAAGTTTAGCTCTTGGAATTCTAAGCAGACACACATTTGAAGATCTGAGGTTACGATTTGGAATGTAAGGTGTCAGACATTCCATTACATAAGATGGAGTGAGATTATTTTAAAAAATTATTTTAAAAATTTATTAAAAAAAAAACAAAAAGATGGAGCGAAATTATTTAAGGCTTTGTAAACCATAAGCAATATTTTAAAGTCAATTCTGAATGACACTGGTAACCAGTGTAGTGACATCAAAACTGGCATGATGTGCTTGGATTTTCTTTTCCTAGTTAGGATTCTAGCAGCTGCATTCTGCACTCGTTGCAAACGATTTATGTCTTTTTTTAGTAGTCCTGAGAGGAGTGCGTTACAGTAATCTAGTCGACTGAAAACAAACGTGTGAACTAATTTCTCAGCATCTTTCAATGATATAAGAGGTCTAACTTTTGCTATATTTCTTAAGTGAAAAAATGCTGTCCTAGTGGTCGGATGAATATGCGATTTAAAATTCAGGTCACAGGCAACAGTTAGCCCTAAATTATAAGCAAAGATTAATGGAGTTGAACCTTATCTGTCTAAGAAAATGGAGATTAAGAAGTGATAAGATTGAAGTGTTTACCCATGAAATGTAAGGCCTAAAGTGAGGCCGGCTCAGTGGGTTCCCCATTCCCCTTTTACTATTGTCATGTGGCAGGAATCACAACCAACTCCATATGTGCGGCAGGCAATTGTTCACCTGATACTAGGTAAAAAGCAAAATTGTGACTTAAACAGAAGTAGAACTAAATGAAATGGGTGAAATGGTGTCTCGTTAAGTGGCCTTGCAATGTTTTTGTGTCCTGTAAAGTTATGTTTATGTTATTCTTAAAGGAGGCAGTAAAGGACTACAAGTGACTTGATCTTTTCATAAAAGTTATCTGAAAAGATCAGATTATTTATTTGAGTGACACTGATGGTTTTTATTGACCAATCAAGAAAAGTTGTATGAAAAGAGCTGGAGTCAATCTGTGAAAGTCTAAGAAATACAAAACAAATGAAGCAAAAGCAAAAACAAAATTGCTACAATAACGTGGTTAACACAGCTACTTCACAGCTTCACTGTTCTGGGTTTAAACAGCAACTCTAGACAGTGTATGTGGGGATGTGGGCTTTGCACATTTGGTTGATTTCATGTTTTTTTTTTCTTTCTCTAAAGGTACTTGGGTTTTTCTTAACATCTGAGAAATGTGTGTATTGGGGTGATTGGAGAAGGTGATTGTGTGGGTTTGCCCTGTGATGTTATGAAGGATTATTTTGGGTTGATTTCTCTGGAAAGCTCTAACCTCTGTGACTCTATTTGGATTTAACAGATTGCTAATTTTTTGGCCAATAAAGGACAAGAAAACAAAAATAATTACAGTTTTCATTGATCAAATATCACAAAGAGGAATTCCAAACTGATAGAAAAAATGTATTTATATTATTATTAAAACATTACAACAATTATAACAAGTGACATGAAGAAGCCCAACAAGCTTGTCCATCTTATTCATCAAGTTTGTGTTGACCATGCCATGACCCTGCTGTGCCCTTAGCGAGTGTTCGATTTACCAAGGGTGCTCTGATGATTGCACTGGATTCATCATGGAGTGGGTCACACAGGCATTCAAATAGGAAAGAAATTGGTTGCAACGTGAAAAAAGGTTGAGAAACCATGATCTAAATTGTCCAAAATAACATCAAGGTGAGATTTGAAATTCTCTAAAGTCCTACTCTCCATCACACTACTAGATCATTTATTCCATGTCTCTGTGGTTCTTCTAATAAAGGAAAGCTTTTATAATAATTGTGCAAAATCTTCTCTTAACAAGTTTCTAAACATGTCTTCACATTCTTGTTGAGGAAGTTTAGTAAACCTGTACTAATTCCTTTTGTGATTTTTAAACACTTTGATCATTTTATCTCTTAAACCGACTTAAAATGTAAAGGTTCAACTCCTTCAGTTTCTCCTCAATACACATACAGTACTTCTCAGCCCAGGAGTCAGCCTAGATGCTCTCCTCTGGGCTTTCTCTAGTGCTGCTATGTCTTTTTTTGTAATATGGAGGCCAAACTGTACATAGTACACCAGTTGAGGCCTCACTAGCATACAATATAACTTAAGTATTAACTCCCTTGACTTGTATTCCCTACATCATGATATACTGTATGTAAAATATAACAAAATGGTAATGACTACAGAATTTATTGAGGATCACTGCTATTCTGTTCTATTCTGGTCTCTTAATGGGGTCAATAATAAACATACTGTATTTAATGACTGAGGATGGGTACCAGCATGTCTTTTACTCATTGGCTCTTCTTTGTTACAGGTGTGGATGGATGCTGGAACACAAATATTTTTCTCCTATGCAGTCTGTTTCGGATGCTTGACTGTTCTTGGGAGCTATAACAAGTACAATAATGACTGTTACCGGTAGGTAGTCCTGAATAACCCATAAGACCTCTGTTAGTTGTTTTACAGTTTATCAGTACTGAATACGAGGAGGAAGGTGGCTCTGATTTAAGCAGTCATGGATAAACAACAGAAATATCCTAAATTAACAAAAAACTAGTCATAGAAGGAAGGCATAAAGTTCAAGTTGGAGTAGAAGTAATAGCACTGTGGTCTTCACTTTGTCCTCCAACAAAGCAACAATGGCAGTTAAGTCATGTTAAAGGAGATTTATTTCGTCTTCTCAATTCCCTGCTAAAGGGTATCAACTGTTCACTTCTTTGCTGTCCCAGAAGAGCTATGAATTATGCCACTAAATGAAAAAGAATGTATTAGTCAGCAGAGAAGGAGCACAGAAACTGTGCTACCCAAATTGTACATTGATTTTTCAGTTTTTTTTTCCATTTATAATTTCTATGTATAACCAAATTGTGTTTTGATCCAGCCAATGCCACTCTCTGTTTGGAGTCTACTCATTCTTCCCATTTAAACATTCCCATGTTCTTTTTGAATAGTCCTGTTTCCTCCTGGGTGTGTATATGAGTGAGCTCCTGCTTAATGATTCTTGTATGGGCTCTGTCTGACCACCATTACATATAAAATACAATACAATATTCAGGCATGCAAAATGAATCAATAGTAATAAAACACCCTCAGTAGTTTAATAGTTTAGTGAAATGCCACCTCAACATTTTATCAAAATTTAGTTTGAGATCTATTAGATTCTGCTCTTGTTGGCATTTTGAGACATCCTCTGAAATTGGAATTGCTGAGGTGCGAGGTTTTGTTTCTTTCCTTTCCATTTTTAGAGACGGCTTTCTTCTCTGCCTAATGAACAGTGGAACAAGTTTTGTGGCAGGGTTTGCCATTTTCTCTGTCCTGGGCTTCATGGCTTATGAACAAGGAGTGGGAATTGAAGAAGTGGCAGAATCTGGTGAGAATTTACCAATCACACTGTTTAGACATGCATTAAATTAATTGAACATTGTTTATTTAATATTATTCCACTTCTTCTCAACCATATTAATTTTTTTACTCTGTTAACTTGAAAAAATAATGTAATTTCTCTGGCTAAGGCGATGATGATATGATGGTGCAGTTCTTAGTGATGCAGCTTTAAAGCTCCAGTCTCACAGACTCAAACATTTGGCCTCTCTTAATCTGAGTGGAGTTTGCATGTTCTTTACATGTTTTCTTCCCTCATCCCAAAGACATACATGTTATATTGTTTGCTGACTTTAACGAGGCCTGATATACAGTAAGTAAGTGAGGATGTGTATGTGAAAGTGCCCAAAGACTGACTGCCATCACATTCAGGACTGTTTCTCGCCTTTTATAAAAGCTATGAATAGAATTTAAGATTTATTACTTAAATGGCACTTGTACACCCTGTGCATGAATTGTCTTTATTAAAATCCTTTATATTTGTCAACTTTTCTCAATATGCACTTTTCATGCTGCATTTATAATTACTGCATAGCTCACTGGCTCCTAAAATAGAAGGTTGATCATGACAAAAATTTGTTTCATTATCATTCAATATCTCTGTTTACTCCCTGCAGGTCCAGGCTTGGCATTCATTGCATACCCCCGTGCAGTAGCCATGATGCCCCTTCCTCAACTGTGGGCATGTTGCTTCTTTTTAATGGTTATCCTTCTTGGTTTGGATTCTGAGGTAAGAATCTTTTTTTACTGCATCACCCAGTTTTTGGTCAAAGGTTTATCTGCCAGTTCGCTGACAGAACACTCCCAAAGTCCCTAATGTCATACATTGCAGTCACTTATTTGATGTGAACTGGACTTGAAAGCCACCATTAGTTTACAGTGTTTACTTTCTAGTGTAAAATTGTTATAATAAGTATTGTATACACAAAATTACTTTGCTTTATTTTTTGCAGAGTCAAATCTTACCAAGCATGATGTATGAAACGATCGAGTTAATTTAAACTGGGTTTGAGTTACTACTCTAAATATAAGTCGAGAAGTCATTTACTCAACAGATCTAACATAACCTGCAGTGAAAAAATAACCAAGGAGATGACAACTATGGCATTGCCTCACTCACTGAGCAAGAATAGCTTTTGAAGTATTAACAAAATCAGAAAAATGTAATGCTAATTTTCTGAGATTTTTCAGCTAAGGAAGACAATAGTTTAAGGTAAGGTAGTTATACTCATTAATCATGATGCAAGAGAATGCAGAGTAGCACATGCAAGTACGAATTTCACTGCACTCTTTACAGATGACAATACCAACTTTATAAATCTATAAACCTATTTCCATGATCTTGTCTTTTATTCTTACCGTGTCTCCCTAGTTTGTAGGACTGGAGAGCTTGACCACCAACATCACAGACTTATTCCCTACAACCTTTCGCAGGAGACACTCTAGAGAGTTGCTTCTTCTGTTGATCTGCTTTATCTGCTTCCTGATTGGTTTGCTGATGGTCACAAAGGTAGGATTGAAACTTTTGAAAGTCCCTCAAATCATTAATTAAAAGGTGGAAAATGTAAATGCACTTTAAAAAGATTATTTGCTGGTCTTCTTGTCTTCAGGGTGGTGTGTACCTCTTCCAGCTTTTTGATTACTATGCCTGCAGTGGAACAAGCCTTGTGCTCCTAGCAATTTTTCAGTGTATCTGTGTCAGCTGGGTTTATGGTAAGGACTTGGGAACATGGCATATCAACACAGTCTGCAAAGTGTGCAAACAATCCAAAATGCAGCACTAAACTGAAAGATTTGTGAGCACCTTTTCTTGAAAAACATTCATGGTACCATTGCATTCATCCACCTGTCTGGGTACACAGTATATATTTAATAGATAATCATGTTTTAATTAATCTTTTTTCATTGAATAGAGAAATGGGTCTACTTTTGCAAATGCAGCCATTACTGAATAGCAAACTTAGGGTGGTCAAGCCAGAAACCTACTATAATATCACCAAATGTAAAGCAAGACAAACCCTGAATGGGACTCCTTACTATTGAATTTGCATGTTTGTTTCATTTTGAAACAAATTAAATTAATAAAATCTGCAGAAAACCCAAGAAAGCAAAATCTGCTCATTAACCACAGTGCAAATCTTCTGGCTTATAAAAGAATACAGATGCACTAAAAGCACTGTAACATTAGAAATATTGTGGTGATAACAGACCATTCACCCCATCAAGCTCATCCATCCTATTCACCCAAATTGCCCAAAATAACATCAAGTTGAGATTTGAAGATCCCTAATTTCCTGCCCTCTGCCACACTACTTGCCAATTTATTCCATTTGTCTGTGGTTCTCTTTGTGAATTAAAACCTTGTAACATATCTGAAAACTCTGGCCTTAGCAAATTTCCAACTGTGTGCTCACATTTTTAATGCAGAATTTATTTTAAAGCAAGAGTTGGGATCTACCATACTAATTGCTTTCACTAATTTTAAACACTTCAACCATGTCTCCTCTCAGTACACTTGTTTCAACTGAAAAGGTTCCACTACTTCGAGTTCTCCTCATAGCTCGAACCTCTCAGTCCTGGAATTAGCCTAGTTACTCTCCTCTGGACTTTTTTAGCACTGTTTTGCCTTTTTATATTACAAAAGTAATACAGCTAATAGTACTCTAGGTGAGGCCTCACTAGTGTGTTATATAAGTTAAGCATAACCTCCCTTGACTTGTACTCCACATATTGTGTTAGGTAACCTGACAGCCTAATGGCTTTCTTGATAGCTTGTGTCCATTGTCTTGATATTGATAGTTGTGAGTCAACTATGACTTCTAGGGCCTTCTCTTGAAAAGTACTTTTAACTTTCAGACTCCCCATTGTGTACTCAAAACTAATGTTTTTATTTCCAACATGTAATTCTTTACATTCCCTTACATTACATTTCATCTGCCCGTCCGTACCCTACCGAAGGTTCCCCAGTGACAATTGTTTTAGCCCTTCCAGCTTATTGATTATACAATACAATACAATACAATACAATACAATACAGTTTATTTTTGTATAGCCCAAACTCACACAGGAAGTGCCGCAATGGGCTTTAACAGGCCCTGCCTTTTGACAGCCCCCCAGCCTTGACTCTCTGAGAAGACAAGGAAAAACTCCCAATAAAAACCTTGTAGGGAAAAATGGAAGAAACCTCGGGAAAGGCAGTTCAAATAGAGACCCCTTTCCAGGTAGGTTGGGCGTGCAGTAGGTGTCAAAAGTAGGGGGTCAATACAATACAATACAATATACAGAACAGAACAATTCCTTAAGACAGCATAATAATAAAAATTTTAGAAGTACAGTTTAACAGTAGATGATATGACATAATTAGGTTTGGATATTTTTAGAGTCCTGGAGACCTCATCCATCTGGCTGCCTTCCCATTTGGCCATGCCACGGCTGAAACGTTGCTCAGATGAAAGGACCCCTCTTTCCCATGATTCCTGTGATCCTCCATCAGGGATGACTTTACCATAGGCAGGCAAACAACTTGGCAGGTGGGCCGTGGCACCAATTGCCACATTTGGGTACCGAGAAAAGAAACAGAATAGGTGAGGGTTAGTATTCAAATATAATTATCATGTTACTTATGTTATAGTGCTAATGACTAACAACAGAGATGCAGTCTGTACAGTTAATCAGCAGCTCTAGTCAGGATATGCTAAACTGAAGTAGTGAGTCTTCAGCTGGGATTTAAAGGCTGAGACTGAAGGGGCATCTCTTACGGAAGCAGGAAGACCATTCCACAGTTTAGGGGCCCTGTAACTAAAAGCTTGACCTCTCACTGTTATTTTATTAATCCTTGGAATCCTAAGCAGACCGGCATCTTGAGATCTTAATGTGCTCAGGTTTGTAAGTCATGATAAATTCAGACAAGTAAGCCGGACCTTGGCCATTTAATGCTTTATATGTTAAAAGGAGGATTTTGAAATCTGCCCTAAACTTAACTGGGAGCCAGTGTAAAGATTTAAGAACTGGGGTTATGTGTTCATATTTTCTTGTTCTTGTAATAATTCTTGCAGCTGCATTTTGGATTAACTGGAGGCTGTATAGAGAACAGTTTGAACAGCCAGTGAACACCACATTGCAGTAGTCAATCCTACTAGAGATAAATGCATGAATTAATTTCTCACAATCCTGTTTATTTAGAAAGCGCCTTAATTTCCTAACATTTTTAAGATGGAAAAAACATGTTTTGGACGACTTTGTAATATGCGCTTTAAATGACATGCTAGAGTCAAAGATAACTCCTAGATTGCGGGCTGATTCAGTAAAATTAATTGGGATTCCAACTGAGTTAAATGATGACAAAATATTACTGTGATCAGCGTCATTCCCTCCAACAATTAACATCTCTGTTTTATCTGTATTTAAAGACAAGTAGTTCTCATTCATCCATTCCTTTAATTCACTAACACAACTAATTAAAGACAACATCGGAGAAACTTCATTTGATTTAAATGAAAGGTATAACTGGGTGTCATCTGCATACGAGTGAAAATTAACATTATGTTTCCTAATGAGAGATCCCAGTGGAAGCATGTAAAGTGAAAACAGTAAAGGTCCCAGTACTGAGCCCTGCGGGACACCATATTGAACTTCTGTGTATAATGATGGAGTACTGTCTGCACATTTCTGTACATACTGGAATCGATTTGATAAATAAGAACTGAACCAAGCGAGCACGGGGCCTGTAAGCCCAACATCGTTTTCTAGCCTGTGCAGTAAAATAGAATGGTCAATGGTGTCAAATGCTGCACTTAAGTCCAACAACATAATTACAGTGGATAATTACAGTATTCTTGTCCACTAAGGCTTGATGCATACTTAATATGGAGTTGAAGGTTCAGTTTGAATACATAATGGGATGTCAGAAAATTGCAAGTACACCTTATGAGAAGGATTTAGGAGTCGTAGCGGACTCAAAACTATAAACTATAACTTTCAGACAGTGTTCAGAAGCCATTAAGAAGGCTAACACAATGTCAGGTTATATAGCGCCCTGATGTGTGGAGTACAAGTCCAATAAGGTTATCCTGAAGATTTATAACACACTGGTTAGACCTCATCTGGAATACGGTGTACAGTTTTCGTCTCCAGGCTACAAAAAGAACATAGCAGTGCTAGAAAAAGTCCAGAGAAGAGCCACTAGGCTGATTCCAGGGGTACTGTGGATAAATTATGAGGAAACATTAAAAGAACGGAGCATTTTCAGTTTAAGCAAAAGAAGATTAAGAGGACATATGATTGTGTTTAAAAGTTATAGTGTTTAAAATTATAAAAGGAATTAGTGCAGTGGGCTGAGACTGTTACTTTAAAACACAGAGACACATTTGGAAACTTGTTAAGGGTAAATTTCACACAAATATTAGGAAGTTTTTCTTTACACAGAGAACCATAGACACTTGGAATAAGCTACCAAGTAGTATGGTAGATAGTAGGACTTTAGGGACTATCAAAACTAGACCTTATGTTATTTTAGAAGAATTATGTGGATAGGGCTGGTGAGCTTTGTTAGGCTGAATGGCCTGTTGTCTCCTAGATTGTTCTAAGGTTCTAATGAACATGAACAGTCTGAATAAATCCAAACATCATATGAACAAACAGAAAGCTTTCTTTCTTTGAGTGCTATTGCTTTGAGTTCACTCTTGACCTCTCTATCTACGTTTCCACCAGTAGAAAATATGAACTTAATCAAATAGAAATCTAATTAAATTTCATTAATACATTGTATACATGAATATAAATACCAGACAGTACTTCTTTCATTTGGAAAAGCAGTTTGCAGACTAATTCCTCTTTCATATCATTGTTTGTCAGGGGCAGATCGCTTCTATGACAATATTGAAGATATGATTGGATATCGGCCTACCCCACTGATTAAATACTGCTGGCTTTTCATCACTCCAGCCATCTGTGCAGTAAGTTTCAGTTAATGGTTTACTGTACATTACGACCTATTGTGCATTCATATGACTGAATAGTAGTTATTTTTCTGTATATATACAGTCTTCTCCCACATGTACAAGCATAATACATTCCTGGAAAAGCACTCATAAGGTGAACCATCCATCCATTATCCAACCCGCTATATCCTAACTACAGGGTCATGGGGGTCTGCTGGAGGCAATCCCAATCAACACAGAGCGCAAGGCAGGAAACAAACCCCGGGCAGGGCGCCAGCACCCCACAGAAGCTGAACCATCATAATTCAAAAATAAAAACACCATTACTTTCAACAAGAAAAGATATATGCATTCCTGAGTCCCCAGAATGACACCCATTTTTCCTAAAAATAACACCATATCTCATTAAAATGAACATGCACATGGCTGTGGCACTCAATAGAAAAGCCACATTGGTTTTTGTAGCTTGAAAAGGGGTATTTTTTAAATTTAATTTTATTGATAATATTTGAAGAAAATAACATTCCCTATAATTGTGTCAATCTTAACAAACCATAAATCAACCTCCACTAGAGATAAAGAGAGGAGAGACTACAACATGAGCAAATCTTTAAAAAAATTAAAGAGAGGAGAATGTTGTTTTCCCCAATATAAATGCTTATTCTAACATATGATTATTTAGATCTTGCCATATTTTAAAGTTTTGAACCGATCTTCTAAGTAAGAATTTATTTATTTTTTCCCATTTCAAATAATATAGAACATCAGTTACCACTGACTTGTAACAGGTGGGACAGAATTCTTCAATTTGAGCAAGATAAGTCTATGTGCTAGTAGTAAGTTTGTTTGTCCTTCTCCACTTTAAGCCCATCTGGGAGCCCACTGAACATGGCTGTTAATGGGTCAGGAGTGATTTCGACACCAAGGTTCTCTTATGGGTATTCAGAGATTTTTATCCAGTCCGGTTTTCTCCCACAGTCCAAAGATATGCAGGTTAGGTGCATTGCCAATTCTAAATTGTCCCGAGTGTGTGCTTGGTGTGTGGGTGTGTGTGTGCATCCTGCCTGGGGTTTGTTTTCTGCCTTGCGCCCTGTGTTGGCTGGGATTGGCTCCAGCAGACCCCCGTGACCCTGTAGTTAGGATATAGTGGGTTGGATAATGGATGGATGGATGGATATTGTTAATGTGGTGCACACCCAAGACACATTGCCCTGTGAGGCTGGACCAAAAAGGGGTATTAAGTGAAAACCCTCACAAAAAAAAATGTTAACATAAATCCAGGAGATACTTGATACTGTATGTAGACTTGTACTGTAGTTTGTCTTAAAGCCCCTCAGGAGATTTTATTATCTGTCCATTTCATTTGTAAGAACTTGTTTCTCTTGTTTATTTTTTTTTTTCTTGTGATTGCCACCGCCATTGCTATTTGGTGTTGCTGTTTGTATGGCTGTGGCCACATTGTTTATGGTTTTTATGCCTGTTGTTGGTTACATGACAAGAAACTGACCTGACATTTTATGTTATCCCACCTATCTAAGATGGTGGTGTATAGCTTCTGCTATCTATGCATCAGATCCTTTTCTTAAAACAAAAACCAAAGAGGAGAGTTAGTTAGGTTCAATTATGACAAGCTAGTGTGAGGACTTCCCCAACTATGATTGTTACTTTTTTGTATTGGCTTTGAGAGCTTCTTTTGATTTTGAGCTTGAACCTACAAAGGTTTTTGTCCTATAGTTTCCTTAAGTCTTTTCCTATTGTTCCTTTTATTCCCTTTCTTTTCTGGAAATCATACCAAATACAACCAAAATGGAGTATACAGTAAAATCAGTTTTTTAAGTTTACAGGTTTGGGAATAAAACTTGACAAATGTAGTTAAACAAGTAAAACATTGTTTTCTTATGTTGTTCTATCTTCATAATTAACTCTAATATGTAAACCAAGAATGTAATTTTAGGTACTTCTTGCCAAACCAAACAATCCAAAGCAGTTCTTTGGTTCTCAAAGTGACTGAGATTATTATTTTAGTCATGGAAGCCAAACCAATGAGTAATCGAGTCGGCTGAGGACTTTTATACTTCACCCTTAACTTGACTGGATATTTGTATATTTCTTTATCTCAGTGACTACAACTATGAAGAAGCATCTGTTTTAAGTATAAATTTATTTCTTAATTTACTTAGATGTTTAATTTATATTGTCAGTCACATGAAGACTTATTGGCCACTTAATTGGGTCCACATGTTTGCACTTATAAATGGCCTGCTAATCCAATAAGTAAGTCATGTGATGGCATCTGAACATATACTCAATGGGCAATACACTCTTAGGACCGCTCTAGTAATACTGGTTAGGTTCTACACTTGCTCTCAAAACAGCCTCTGCTCTTTGTGACATGGATTCTAAAAGATACTGGAAACATTCCTCTGAGATTCTGGTCCTTGTTGACATGATTGCATCATACAATCTCTGCAGATTTGCCAGCTTCGCATTACTGCAATGAATCTCTTGTTCTGCTTCATCCCAAAGAGGTTCTACTAGATTCTGAACTGAAGAACACTGAACTCATTGTCATATTCATGAAATCAGTCTGAGATGACTTTTGCTTTATGAGATTGTGCATTATCATGCTGGAAGTAGCCTTTAAAAGATGAATAAATTGTGGCCATGAAAGAATGCTAATGGTCAGCAGAAATCCTCAAATTGTCTCTGGTATTCAAATGATGATTGATTGGTATTAACGGGTAGTGCAGCATGGAAACACTCCCCACACCATTACACCACCACCAGCAGCCTGGACTGTTGACTCAAGGCAGACTGGGTGTATAGATTCATGCTGTTGGCACCAAATCCTGATCCTACCATTGGGTAACTAAACAGAAATTGAGATTTATTGGACCAGGCTACATCTTTGCAGTCTTCAGCTGTCTAGTTTTGGTGAACCTGTGCCCTCCTGTGTTGTGCATTGTGAGATGCTTTTCTGCTCACCACAGTTGTACAAGTGGATGTCTGACTTTCTGTCAGCTCAAACCAGTCTGTCTTTCATTATCCTCTGATCTCTCTCATCAAGGCATTTCCATCCACACAATGCCCACTCACTGGCTGTTTTATGTTTTTCTCACCATTCTCAGTAAACTCTAGAGACTGTTGTGTGTGAAAATCTGAGAAATACTCAAATCAGTCCATCTGACACTAATAATCACGCCATAGTTGAATTCTCTAAGATCACATTTCATTCCAATTCATATTTTTGATGGAAACGTTACTTGAAGCTCGTTACCTGTATCTCTGTATGATTTTATGCGCTGTACTGGTGCCACATGCTTGGCTGATTTGGTAATTGTACAGATAAGCAGGTAAACAGGAGTTCTGAATAGTTTTCTCAGTGAGTGTATGTAACATGCTGACACAGCCTATAAGTTTAGTTGTTCAACCAACTTTAGAAGCATTATTTAACAGATTTTGATCAATTTAGAATGTAACATTGTATCTAAACATTTTTGCTGACCTTTATTATCATAGTTTACCTTTTTAAAAATGAATATTCAGCAGCATAATGTTCCATGGCATAAAGTGCACAATATCTCAAGCTGCTTCTTCATCCATGAGGGGGACTCCAATGGGGCTCAGATCTCAAACTAATAGGACGCCTTTGGCATGAGATGAAATGTGAGGTTCAAAGCAAAGATGTGTAGTCAAAAAAATCATAGGAACTGCATGATTCTGTTGAGCCAGCAAGAACCAAAATCCATAAGGCACATGTTAATCACACCTTGCTGATTTTGTTCTAAAGGCAATGACCGTTCTATCTGATACAAAATATGTGGACCTCATCATTTTTTACCAACTAACAGTACATATTCTACTAGTGAAATTATTATGTTCCTTATGTTCCTAATGATATTCTTAACAAACTAACATCCAATATCTTGTTACATAATCTTTCTGTTTTTCAAAGCACATCCTATAGTGTCAGGCAGAGTGTGTTAACGCCCCCAGGCCTTTTTTATGTCTTCTGGGTTTGCTTAAAGTGTTTTTGTATGTTTATTGAGATTGCGTATTTTAGGTTAAAAACATTTTATTTATTATTTGATTTCTGTGTGTAATGTGTTTTTTTGATAACTCCCTTGTGTTCTTTCGGTGGTACTCCAAAGGGTGGGGCCACCCCAGGCATCACCTCTTTTGAGACTTCTCTTTGGTTATTTAAACGCTGGAAAAATGTAACTCAGGACTATAGTTGCATTGCATTTGGAAGGAGTCTTTGTAAGTTTTATTGTGTGTTTGGATCTTATGTTCTGTTTATTGGATTCTCCCTTTAGATTATATTTTTGGGACCTGTTCGCTTAGGATGGCCTTTTAGACAACTCTTCCTTACTCTTTTTGAGCATTTCTTGTAACTTTTTCTATTTTGTTAAATAAATATTTTTTACAAAGATTTGGATGAAACTTGTTTCTATGCAAGCTGGGGTTTCTCACAGTTTTCCATTTTATAAGAAATTTTTGACATCCAGTTTTCCCATTTCGGACCTAGCCAGGTCAAAGCTGGTAGGTAGATGCTGAAGCAGGCTGGATTGGGTCAAGTCTCTTCTGGGCAGGTTGGAGAAGGTCCTGGTCATTCCTCCAAATACAATGCACTATAGTCCTGAGTTACATTTTTCCAGGGTTTAAATAACCAATGAGAAGTCTCAGAAGTGGTGATGCCAGGAGTGACCCCACCCTTTGGCGTACCACCCAATGAACATAAGGGAAATATCAAAACACCACATTACACAAAGAGATCAAATAATAAATAGAATATTTTTAACCTAAAATGCAAAATTTCAATAAGCATACAAAAAAACGCTTTAAGCGAAGCCAGAAGACATAAATAAGGCCAGGGGGCACACTTTTTCTGGTATTTTAGAGGCCTTACACTACCAGCATCCAACTGAGAAGCTAAAGTAACATCTCCAGTGCATATTAATGGAGTAGAAAAAAGGCAAAAGTTAATAATAATTCTTTACATTTACTGTATATAGCGCTTTTCTCACTACTCAAAGTGCTCAGCAATTGCAGGTTAAGGGCCTGTAAAGTCTTACTTTGTAGTGTTTTGACTTTTTAACAATGCTGCAGGTAATCCACATGTGTTGCTGCTATAACTTACCTTTGATCTTATTAACATTGTACATAATTATTTTATTCTCCTAACTGGCCTACAAATGTTATGTTCAGCCACTTAAATCAAAAGAAATGTGTTGCAAATCCATTAAAGTGAAGTGGTTTCAGTTATATCTTTTTCAGAATGCAATTAAGTCGGCCTGACCTATAACTTTCCATATGCAGGGCACATTTGTCTTCTCTGTCATCAAGTACACCCCACTCAAGATGAACAACTCGTATGTGTACCCAGCTTGGGGGTATGCTTTGGGATGGTTTATCGCTCTCTCCTCCATCATTTGCATTCCTCTCTGGATCATTTATCAAGTTTGGCAGGCCAAAGGTTCATTGCGGAAGGTATGGTAATACCTCTTACATATTCGTGTCATGTACTTTTTGTTGTGCCCTTACACTATTTATGATGTCCTGTAATTTCATTTTGCTTAATTGTCCAATGGTATTTCTTTAGTTTCGGTAAGATTCATATATTCTAAAGGTGGCCATTATGAGACAAAAAAATCTAAGTTATGGGTCTCCTCTAAAGCACTTTGAGCTACTGTTTGTATGAAAACGTGCTATATAAATAAATGTTGTTGTTGTGTTTGTTGTAAAGATCTGTAAGTAGCATACTGAATTTCCCTATAATTTCTTATCAAATCACTGTTCCTCAGTTTATTTTCACTTATGAGTCTCTATCTACCTGTCCTGTCTTTAGATAAGCAGGACCTCTGCTATATGTATCTACTGTTTCCAAAGGAGAAGGAAGAATATGGTAAAAAGGAATTGTACATAGAACAAAACCTATTGTTGATGCTGAGCTAGCTAAACTAGAAATATCTGTATTGCTTGTAAACACAATTTTAATATTATATTTATCCCTATGATTATTTTACAGTGCATCCAGAAAGTATTCAGAGCGCATCACTTTTTCCACATTTTGTTATGTTACAGCCTTATTCCAAAATGGATTAACTTCATTTTATTCCTCAGAATTCTACACACAACACCCCATAATGACAACGTGAGAAAAGTTTACTTGAGATTTTTGCAAATTTATTAAAAATAAAAAAATTGACAAATCACATGTACATAAGTATTCACAGCCTTTGCCATGAAGCTCAAAATTGAGCTCAGGTGCATCCTGTTTCACCTGATCATCCTTGAGCCGTTTCTGCAGCTGAATGGAGTCCACCTGTGGTAAATTCAGTTGATTGGACATGATTTGGAAAGGCACACACCTGTCTATGTAAGGTCCCACAGTTGACAGGTCATGTCAGAGCACAAACTAAGCATGAAGTCAAAGGAATTGTCTGTAGGCCTCCGAGACAGGATTGACAAATCTGGGGAAGGTTACAGAAAAATTTCTGCTGCTTTGAAAGTCCCAAAGAGCACAGTGGCCTCCATTATCCGTAAGTGGAGGAAGTTCGAAACCACCAGGACTCTTCCTAGAGCTGGCCGGCCATCTAAACTGAGCTAACGGGGGAGAAGGGCCTTAGTCAGGGAGGTGACCAAGAACCCGATGGTCACTCTGTCAGAGCTCCAGAGGTCCTCTGTGGAGAGAGGAGAACCTTCCAGAAGGACAACCATCTCTGCAGCAATCCACCAATCAGGTCTATATAACAGAGTGGCCAAACGGAAGCCACTCCTTAGTAAAAGGCACATGGCAGTCCACCTGGAGTTTGCCAAAAGGCACCTGAAGAACTCTCAGACCATGAGAAACAAAATTCTCTAGTCTGATGAGACAAACATTGAACTCTTTGGTGTGAATGCCAGGCGTCACGTTTGGAGGAAACCAGGCACCGCTCATCACCAGGCCAATACCATCCCTACAGTGAAGCATGGTGGTGGCAGCATCATGCTGTGGGGATGTTTTTCAGTGGCAGGAACTGGCAGACCAGTCAGGATAAAGGAAAAGATGACTGCAGCAATGTACAGAGACATCCTGGATGAAAACCTGCTTCAGAGCGCTCTTGACCTCAGACTGGGGCAACGGTTCATCTTTCAGCAGGACAACGACCCTAAGCAAAGGCTGTGAATACTTATGTACATATGATTTCTCAGTTTTTTTTATTTTTAATACATTTGCAAAAACATCGTTAACTTTTTTCACATTGTCTTTATCGGGTGTTGTGTGTAGAATTCTGAGGAAAAAAATTAATTTAATCCATTTTGGAATAAGGCTGTAACATAACAAAATGTATAAAAAGGGATGAGCTGTGAATACTTTCCGGATGCACTGTACATATAGCTTTCAGCTTTGTCTTACTGTGCTGTCATATTATTAAGTCAGCATGTGCTTTGTGTTCATGATGGCTCTTCCAATTGCAAAACTAAAATGCTCATTGTGAAGATATTAAATAAAAACAAAGCAACTCCAGTTCTCTAACACATTATTGTTCAGCAGAAGTGTATAAACCAATGTATACAATATCTCTATATATAATCTTCATTTGGATCTTGATCTTTGTTTGTCCGTGAATGAATTAGAAGAAGAAGCACTAGATGGCAGTAGAGAGACAGCTAAAACATAGGCATTGCATTAAGAATCTCCTCCAGGCTTATACTACTGAAGACTGTAGTACGCCAGTCACAACTCAAAACACAGACATTCAAACTAAACAAATTGTTGTGCTTTAAATTAACTAAAGAGATCTTCATTTAGATCTTGATCTTTGTTTGTCAGCGAATTCCACGCATGCGTAGACCACCTTCCAGTTTAGTACGTTGTTGTTACTCACGTAATGTCAATGTGCCGGAATAACGAAAGGGGTGGTGGACAGTGTTACGCTGGTTAGCTCCTGAGGCCTGGTTAGAGAATGAGATTATCGAAGATAAAAGGTACGTGCCTACGTAACATACAGTATGAATGAAAGAAAGACAGTGGGTAAAATGAATGACAACGTAACAGCACGTTCCGGAAATTATTATTGTTACGTTGTAGCCGGCAAGTGCTGTGCGTCTCACAGTTGTACCGTGACAGCCTGGATACCTATGTGTCCCCCTTTTATAACCATTGCTCCGTGTATATTGCCTTACTCTTTGAATTACCACAAAGCAACCTGCGAGATTGGAGAAAGGTTGAGAAGAGATCGTGAGAGGAAATGACAGCGTCGTGAAAACGAGAGGGACTGTGAACGGACAGAAGCAGAAATGCTCCTACACCACCACATAATTACGATTCGGACAGTGATTCCGAGTAGGCCGTTCCTATCGAATCAATATCTAAGGGTTTTCTTTTGTAATTTTGTTTCCCTTAAAAAAAATCATAATGCTGTGCGACGAAGGGCCCAGTGCACGACTGGCAGCCATGTTTAAACAGGGAGCCCTTCACAGACAACTTTAACATGCGCAACTTTGTTGTGCGCACATGGCTAGTGCCTTTATAATGCCTCACTGTGACTTTGACTGCTCTTTTCATCTATAGCCAAGTCAGAACTTTTACTTTCTTTTTAGTCATTTTTATGTGTATTTGATAAAGGGTTGGTTGTCTTCAATAATATAATAATATATATTGTTCTTCTTTACAAAAACAGAATCTATCTATCTATCTATCTATCTATCTATCTATCTATCTATCTATCTATCTATCTATCTATCTATCTATCTATCTATCTATCTATCATTAAATAGGATACAAACAACAAATTTGGTTACTCCGTACAGCTGAAAGGCTTAAATCATAATAAAAACACTCAACTATTTTAGGAATGGCTTCACCGAGTTCATAAAAGAACTGACTCAAAATCTATCTATCTATTGCAATAAAGAAACAAAACACAATTATAAAGGTTTAGGGTTTCCGGCCCTGTATACTGTAAAAGTTTGTAATAGGTCAGTGTTAGCATCCAAGCTTTACAACAGACAATTTAACAATGGTGGAAGGGAACAATTTATGAGGTGGGACGGGAAACAAACATATGGAATGCTGGGAAAGAACTGAAGTGATGTATGGGAGTCATGATGCCATCAGAGATGGACCAGAGGGAAGGAAGGAATGCGGAATTGGTAGTACGTGGTTAGGGAGTCCGGGCGTATTCATGGTGGCATTGCTTCAGTCTTTCTGTAGAGATAAAGAAAAAGAGGTTAGTACCCCACCTTTGCCCCTAGGCACTGTGACAGATTGGGGGCACTGTCATCCCCTTGAACCCTCTGATCAGACGGCAGACACCAGATATAAGTCCAAAAGTTGACTTTATTACAATTATAATGTGCACAAAGCACCGTCCACTCCACTATACTCATATAATAAACACAATACACAATAATACAATTCTCCACTCTCCCAGACGCGTTGCCACCCTGTCACCCAGCTCAGCTCAATGTCAGAGATCTCCCACAGTCCTTTTATGGTCCATAGCTTCTGATCCTGCAGTCCATGTGAATTCCCTATGTCCATGTAACTAGGACGTACTTCCGGGTTGTAGGTAAAATAGTCGTTGCTCCTCCCTGCAGCGCCTTCTAGCGGCCCCCGTGGTATCCAGCAGGGCTGTGGATAAAAATATCCATTGTCCATAATTCCCTGCTGGCATTCGGGGCACCTCCATGCTGCAGGGAGGGCTCCATCTGGCGGCCTGGGGGTATTGGCTGGAATGACTGGCCGGCCATATTCCACAGCACAATATACTATGCTGTGCGTCAGGTCTTTACGCGGCTCCCTCTGTGCACGTGCGTGACACTATCTATCTATATATCTATTATAGTGTATTTATTTTTTTGACCATTTTATCTAATTTATAAGTTACTAATGCAAACTGTCTTGAATTCCTAATTTTACATTCAGGGCACTGACTAGTTACATTCACTGTGAAGTTTAAAGCAGAATTAAAGTCCAAGTATGATTAAAGACATAAATAATATTTAGGCCTACTTTAAACATGCAGTCTCACTATTGACAGGATGAAGAAATGCATGAACAGATTAAGAATTTCAATGAAGTAATGAATGCATGCAGTTAACACGTGATGAATGAATGCAGTTAATATAAGAGGTTAAGACGTGTTCAGTGAAAACATGCAATGAAGGTGTTCAGTAATACAGATGTGAAGAAATAGTCCTATTGTCATTTGCATTGCATTATGAATGCTTTGAGTATGGTTTGACTTTGCTTTGAAACATACTCAAATATACGTTTTTTGCTTTCTTACTTCTTACAGAAATATCCCACTATTAACAATAGACAGATGTTTTTAATTGTACATATTGATTTATTTCATTCAATTTATTATACAATTCAAAAAAGAATAGCTCCACATTTTTATTCCAGGTGCTCTCGACTTACACAAATTTTGGCGTCTTGTCCTTCTTTGTATGTCATTTCCAATTGAAAGGAATCATAAATGATAATACAGTTTTTCAAGATTGTGCTGAATACACAGAGGAATGTTGATCAGTGTTGGGGAATGTTAACTTTAAAAGTATCTTAGTTACATTATTCATAACTTACAATGAAAATAAACTAAATATGTTATATTGTTACCTATTATAAAATGTAATGTACAGGTATAACAAAGTCTGTACTGTACTTGTGTTATCATGAAATTTGTGGGACTTACCAGGATGTTAATTAGGCTCATCTACTCTAACCCTAGAATATTAACACACACACAGAGGTATAAACACACATAGCGATCCAATTCAGTGTGACGAATGCAGAGAGATCTCCGGGCGTCCATCTATAGCCACGACCATGAGGAATGAAGAAAGATGATGATGTGAAAGCAGAGGTGCATCAGTGGCTGCATGCTCAACCAAAAATGTTTTTTGCTGATGGCATTAAAAAGTTTGTACGACGCCTGGAAAATTGCATCACAAAGGAAGGAGACTATGTTGAAAATTGATGTGATTTATTTTTGAAATTCTTAATAAATTTAGTTAAAAAAAAGTGTGGAAACTTTTTGAATATCCTTTGTAACACACTTAAGCAAATGCCCTCTTAACATACAATATATGCCATATTAATGGTTATAACTACTTACAAACATTGAATAATAATATTAGGTAGAATTTCACTTGTAATTATTTAACACTGTAAATAATAGTTGAAATGCCAACCAATTGTCCAACATTATGTGGATATTTGTCAAATGTCACCTCCTAGACAACAATCCTATCATATGCAAATGCACTTTGATTGTGTTTATGGCATCTTCTGTGATGGATGGTTGTTTATTTTCTTCTTGGGACATTGTTATCTCTTGGGTACACCTGAAACCATCTGTTTCTTTTCTTTTTTTTCAGCGTCTTCACTTTCTGCTTCTCCCTGCTGATGACCTACCAGTTCCTCAAAGGTCAAAGATGAGCTTACGTCAGCGTACCTTGAAATATTGTCAGTCTATCAGATGTACTGTGGAGGACACTGACTTCAGGGTGGCAGCCTAAATGAAATCCATGTCATTCTCACAAAAGACTTTGTCTTCCAGCTACCAGCATGACTTGGGCACTGAGATAATTTCTGTGTTTGTTAAAATGTGAAAAGCAAATCTATTTGTGCAAACACTTTAGGATATGTGGAATAGGTGGTGTTCATTTATATTTCAAAAAGTCTGTCACAGCAAAGACTAAAGAAAAAAGATGTTTTTTCTTTGACATTTATTGTAAACCATATTGAATAATAAAAAAAAAACAAGCATTTTCCTCTCCTTTATGAAGAATTTCTTACTGTTCCTAACAAACAGAGGACCAGACAGAAAACCACACAAAGAATTCCTACATTAGATGTTGACTTCTACATCTTCCTTAACCCAGCATTGTGAGTTCATTACTCCAAAACTAAGATACAGTTGCCAGAAGTAAAACAACAGCTACGCTTTTCTCTTCAATTTACAAGATGACTTTTGTGATATTACCCCTGAGCTAGCTCATACTTACGGTATCAATATATGCATGAGCTTATAGAATGTTAGCCACATAAAAAAGCAGAAAACTACACCTAATATGAGAAAAAGGGGAAGCTGTGAGGAAATATCCTCAGTGTCTCCAAAATTCAAGACATTATTCTACATTACAGGGTTGAGATATCTTCAGGAGCCTGGGTTCTGTTCTTTAATCTCTCACTTTAGTTTGCATGTTTTTCCGGGGTTCATGCAGATTATTTTAGCTATCATGGGCTAGTGTGTTTGTATGATGTTTTAACAAGATGAACAGTGCAAGATGGATATTGTATTTTTTTACTCTTTAATTAAATATATATATTTTTTTATCAGTATACTGCTGCCAGAGTATGTGAATTTCCCCTTGGGGATTAATAAAGTATCTATCTATCTATCTATCTATCTATCTATCTATCTATCTATCTATCTATCTATCTATCTATCTATCTATCTATCTATCTACTTGAATGTTCCAAAAGTCTGAAGGCAGATAAATGGTTTATGGAGTAGATGGAATTCAGCTGAGTGTAGTGGTCTAATTGGAAAGTACAAGAATGTAAAAGAACATACGGTTAATATACCATATTTGGGCATAATCATGCAAACTTATACAAATGAAAGAACAATCAAGACGAGAACAGGTCATTCAGTCCAACAAAACTCGCCAGTCCTATCCACTTAATTCTTCTAAAATAACAGCAATTTGAGTTTTCAAAGTCCCTGAAGTCCTATTGCACTACTTGGTAGCTTATTCCATGTGTCTGTGGTTCTCTGTGTAAAGAAAATTTTCCTAATTGTTGTGTGAAATTTATCCTTAACTAGTTTTCAACTGTGTCCCTGTGTTCTTAATGAACTTATTTTAAAGTAATAGTCTCAATTCATTTCATAATTTTAAACGCTTCAATTTGTCTCCTGTTAATCTTCTTTTTCTTAAACTGAAAAGGCTCAGCTCTTTTAATCGTTCATCATAACTCATCCCCTGTAGCCCTGGAATCAGCCTAGTCATTCTTTTCTGAACTTTCTGTAGCACTGCTATGTCCTTTTAGTAGCCTGGAGACCAAAACTGCACACAGTACTACAGATGAGGCCTCACCAGTGTGTTATAAAGCTTGAGCAGAACCTCCTTGGACTTGTACTCTACACATACAGGGTGCTATATAACCTGACATTCTGTTAGCCTTCTTAATGGTTTCTGAACACTGTCTGGCAGATGATAGTGTTGAGTCTACTATGATTCCTAAATCCTTCTCATAAGGTGGACTTTTGATTTGCAGACATCCCATTATGTATCCAAACCTAACATGTTTACTTCCCACATGTAATACTTTACATTTACTCACATTAAAGTCCATCTGTTACAAATCTGGCCAAGCCTGTATGTTGTTCAAGTCCCTCTGAAATGATACAATGGATTGAAGATTATCTACTAATCCACCTACTTTAGTATCATCTGCAACCTTAACCAGCTTGCTACTTGTATTCCTACTCAAATCACTTATAAATATTAAAAATAGCAGCAGTCCTAGTACTGACCCCTGTGGAACACCACACTTCACATCTTTCAATTCTGCTCTGCTTCCTGTGTTTCAGCCAATTCTGCACTCATCTACAAACATCACCCTGAACTCCCACTTATTTCAGTTTGATGCCCAACCTCTCATGTGGCACCTTATCAAATTCTTTCTAAAAGAGGTAAATAATATCATATGCACCACTGTGACCGTGTCCTTTTGTTGCTTCCTCACAGCATTCCAGCATGTTAGTAAAACATGACTTCCCTCTTCTGAACCCATGCTGACTGTTCAGTAAAACTACTGTTCTTGCCATGCGTTGCTCAATCAGGGCAGTTCTAATAAATGGCTTTATGTTGTCACGCTTGGGTCACAAAGTTGCACTGGTTCAGTCAGGGTTTTCAAGATACAGAAACTTTATTAGAATAAAGCAAAATAAAGCATAATGAATATAGCAGAGGATGTCTTGGGGAAGAGACACAGTGAGACAACAGGACAGCCGCGGTGAGGTCTTTTGCAGAAAACGTGGCATGGCAGCAAGCAGCAGGCTAGCAGGTGATCTGCAAAGAGTAGATGAAGAGCTGTGTTTGTTTCCCATTGTATCACTGTATAAGAGCGGGTTTCGGAGGAACAGCCACAACCTCTTGGGACTGCATTCACTGTGTCCACAATGTTTTCTTTGGCTTGCTCTGCACATTGCTCAGCCTAGCATTGTTCTGTTCACATTTCCAGGCTGTTAAATAGTTTTGAACGCCTTCCATGGTGTCATAATCCTGAGAGTAATTCTATTTTAATTTCTTAGAAAAAGTACAAACTTTCAGCACAGTCCAAAGTACTTTAGCATTTTTTGGCTTGCTCAAAATCAAAGAAGCAGGTGGGTGTAAGATTAGCCAGTGCCTTGAACAAAGTCCCTCAACTTGGTTTATCCAGGATCAGTTGGAATGGAACACAAGCAGAAAGATCTCTCTACTTCAGAGGTGCAGAAAGTACTGGAGAGAGGACAATGGACGAACAAGAGGGAATTCATCCTGGCTGTGGCAGGAGAAATTATCGGGTTGGGCAACGTCTGGAGGTTCCCTTACCTCTGTTACAAAAATGGAGGAGGTAAGGCTTTCTTGTTTTGTGTTATAAAAAAAGTATCGTTTCTATTTATTGAACTGAGTCATATTGAAGCGCTTTATATAGACTGAATGTTCCAAAATAAGGGAGACACAAGTTGGTTTGTGATTTGTCTACTTACACACTCACAAGCTATAGTTTGCCCTGCATGCAGGCTATCTTCTTGCTGGTTTTATTCAGGAAACAGCAGTCCACAGAATATGTGAATACTTCAAAAATTCCACAAACAAAAAATGGACAGACTCACCTTTAATTCAGGTCTGATCTTACTAGATAGACCTCAAACAACCAGCCAACCTGTACTAGCCAAAAATGGCCTATGGCTCCTAAATAATAAAAGTCTCAAAATGTCCTAAAATTGAAGAAGAGGAAAACCAATAAACCTCTGGATCAAGAATAAACAAAGCAAAGTTTTCTATATTTAAAGATTTATTTAAAAGAATACAGCAAAATAAAGGTTTGCCAAAACATCAACCAGAAACAATACCTTAAAGAGATGGCAGGAATCAAAAGCCAGGAATCCAAAAGAGCTAAAAATCCAGAATGAAAATCAGCAATACTGAAGCTCTCCATTTATACTGCTGGGGCAGACCCCCAGCTTCATAATCAGGTGGCCCTGCCTCCTTGGGCTATATATGTTGGAGACAGGGAAGATGAAACTAACAAAGAAAAATAACACAAATAACAACCCTGACTGTACCATAACCGGCCGTGCATGTGATGCACAGATAGTGAAGTTTTGGGGTGCCATCACAATAGGGTATTTAAGTGTTAGAGTTACAGTAGGTGTGGTAGCTGGGTCTTCAGTGGTCCCTTACAGTGGTGGATGGTTGCTTATCGAGTAATTAGGGTTGATGGCAGCAGGACTGTTAGTCTGAAGAACTGAATGAAGGAGAGAGATAGTAAAGAGTATTTTTTGGGGGGCTGACTAATTTTGTTCTGCATTTACTTTAAAAAAAAAATATTATGGTGAATATTTCTTCGTTCAATGTGGAATTACACATTGTTCATTTAATCTGCAATGGCCCAAGTGTCTTTTCTTTTTATTTATTATGTTTGTTGTCTTTTGAATATTATTTTATAAAATATTTTCATTGAATAAGATTGTGTTTTCTTTTGGTTTAAAATGTACCGTTTTTACAATAATATTGTTTTGTTTATTAATTACTTGCTATTATTGTAGTATACTCATTTATCTATACTACCTTTAAAATAAATTGAGACGTCATCTCCTTGTTGAGGTTTTAATTGGGACCGGGTGTTACTAGCCGCTAAACTTAAAGGGAAACAGAGTAGGCCCTTGGGATTTCTGGGGTGTGCTGGACTCTGGGTGATGGGTATTCACATTGATGGCTGCCATTTTCAAAACGGTAAATAGGATAAACCAGGGCTAACCTATAAGGGTTGTAGGCATATGTGCATTAAATTGATGAGGAGGACTATCAAAGATCAGGAGCTACAAGCTGGATATAAGGGGCAAAGGCCCTCCACTTCCAATATCACTGGGTCCGACTTCTGCTTTCTGACTGTCTTTTTGCATTTTTGATTTTTTAAAGTATTTTTTTCTGATTTTCTGTTTTACAAATCCAGCTTAACTTTTTTTTCTCTATGTGTTTTTGGACCTTTACTGATGTTTTTAATATAAAGGATGTAGAATTCTACAAAGGCTTATTCCCACAGCTAAATTGCATTATTTTGCAAAAGTATCACATTATTGCACACTATGCACATGCTTCATTTCCCCGTAACTACTTCACTAGACATCAAGATCATGGGCATGCATGATGTTACTAAACACCGCAGGCAATATCTTTGTGAAATAGCACTGTACTTTTGTCAAACAACATAAGCATATTTTTGAGTATGCTTCAGTAGAATTACTCTTTGACAAAGAACATGCTTACCAAACAAATAATGTTAATATTTTTTACAATGTTGTTTCTCAGGATGCCGTTTATAATTTAAAATAATGAAAGTGTCATTTTTGACCATCGTTGGTAAAACAAAGGAGTGAGTTAGAAGGGGTCTGTCCTTAGAAGTCATGAATGCAATGTTATTGAAATGTAAACCATGCCATCAGAATTTATTTAAGAATAAAAGAAACTTGGCAAGTGAGAGAAGACTATTCAGCCCATCAATCTCGTTGGTTTAGATAGCTGAGATGCCCTATATCTCTTCAAGACACTTCTTAAAGGCTGTCAAGATTTCTGCTTTGTGTAAAGAAGTGCTTTCTGGCTTCAGTCCTAAATGCATGTTCCCTCAAATTCCCACTGGTCTCATTGAGTCCGTGATTCACAATTAAGCTGCATGAATTGTATTGGATCTAGTTTATCGATGCCTTTGAGAATTTTGAAGACCAGGATTAGGTTCCCACACCGTCTCCTCTGCTTGAAACTGAATACATTTAATTCTCCGAGTCTGTCAGTGTGGGACATGTCCTTAAGTCCTGGGATGCATCTGGGGTTCACCTTTGCACAGCCTCAAGTCCTGCTGTGTTTTTTTGTAATATGGTGACCAGAACTGCACACAATTCTCCAGATGTGGTCTGTGGTCAACAGTCCATTATATAGTCTGAGCATAATGTCCTTTGATTTATATTCAACTAATCTATATTCAGAAGGCAGCAGAGTTTACATTATGGTAGAATTAGTTATATCTCAACAAGCACAGAAGGCATTGATGGGTCTTCATTCTTTGCATTGCATAGTATTTGCCTTTTTAGTTGCTTCTGCACATGGCTTAGATGATGAAAATGTTATAGCAACATAAACCACTAAATCATTTGAGGCATTACTTCCTGTAGTAGCACACACCTTATATTTTTAATTGACATTTCATTTGCCCATTTGTAGCGCTTTGCACTTTTCTTCATGTTACTGCATTTTCCAGTTGTTTGCCCAGTTCTGAAGCTTGTCCAGGTCTGTTTGAACTCTTTTTGCTGCTTCATCAATGTCCCCCTTTCCTACAATTTTAGTGCCATCTGTGAATTTTACAAGTTTTCTAACTATACTGGAGTCAATGTCATCAATATCAATCAGAAAAAGTAACAGCAGTCCCCAGGACAGACCAGACTCTAATAATGGTGGTTTGTGGAGTGTTTCTGTGGTAAAATACTTTTTTTTCCTGTTTTGATTCCTCACTTTTGGTTAGTTTGACTTCTGTGCTCCATTTATGTTCTACCACTACAAAGATGTAGACTTAAACTCACAACAAAAACATTCAACTGATGCTGTAAACCTCTTTTCTAAACCACAGATTGATGTTAACAAGTGCTTTGCATTGCTCTAAAATAAAAAGGACATGCAATGCTTTACTGTATGGTTTTGGGATTATTTGCAACAGGGCTCTGATGTCTATTTTTATTCATTTATTTTTTTATACTGGGGCTCCGCCCCCCGCTTGCTTCGCTCGGCCTACCCCAAGTTTGGTTTACCAGATATACAATTTAAGCAGATTGTTATTTTCATGAGAATTGTTACATATCCATTATTTTCACTTTTACTTTAAAACTTTTGTAAAAACAATATTTGGAATTAACTTTTCTTCAAGATTGCATTGAATTTTGATTCCGTGTTTGGACTTACATCACAACAACGCCATGTATATCTATTCTTTCTCTCTAATAAATAAAACGACTTTCTGGAATGTTTGTCCATGCTCTTTCTTCTTCATTTTGTCGTTGTCGTGTCATCTAGAATGCATAAAATTATTGTCCTGATAAAATTTATAAGAGCTGAGAGTGCAGGAAGTATGTCTGACAAAAGCATTCACCTGACTGAGGTTAGATGACCATGGTTGTAAGTAGGGTGTGACCTGAAAGAATCTCATGTTAAAAGTCTCTGTCTCATGGGACTTAATACCGCAACAAAATTTTTGGAATCTTTTAATTTTCGCTGGCAACACGAATTAAACAATCTACAAGTCTCTGATTTAAACTTTAAATCCGAACAATATATTCGATCTCTTTTTGCTGTTCCGTTATTTCACCGAGTAATAATTTCTGTTTGTTTGTGCTAATGTAATCTTTCCTATCCTTTTTTTGAGACTTCTGAATTTTCGTACTTCCATTATCTCTAACCTGCTGTGCATGTGTACCACGCCAACATTTTTTTATTCTTTACAACATTCTACTTTGTCATCTACTCTTTGTCCTTTATTTCCGGGCCCGGGCGTGGGTAAATCTCTTTCTTGCAGGACGTGTAACACTGCTCGCGTTGTGAAGGGGGGCTGAACGCACGCTAACGAGATGCAGTTGAATCATCTGCTGTCTTGCTGCTGCCTTGCTGCGTGTTCTGCTTGTTGCGCCGCACGTTGATCATTTAAAAGCCTGTACAGCAGCTGTCCTTTTGTCTTACTGCCTTGTCTCATGTGACGTCAAAGTGTCTTCCGAGAAGATCACGTCTCATCTCCCTCATCTCCCTCCCAAGATTTTTTTTTTGTAATAGAGAGATTTGACTGTTAGTTGAGTCCACTTCTGGAACGTAGGATAAGGCACAAAATAGAAGAGATGTACACAACTATCATTGGCATGTATGCTTTTGCCTGAAATTCTTCTTTTTTATTTAAATTTTCATATCCAATTGTCAGGTACTCTCTGATTCTAAAATCGTCAGAGTTTTTTAGGAATGCACTTGATTTGTATAACTGTAGATCACTGCATCTCATTTCTGCACTTTTTTTAATTTTGAAGAATTTTGCACTAAATTAAATGGCATTCTCTTGTTTTTCATGGCAATTTTTGTCAAAATGGTCATCCACCATAGTGGTGATAAGATAAAGGTACAAATGAACAAGTTGTGTAGCACAGTGCCTTTCTCATTTGCTGTTTGTCTTCAACAACTGCCTGCTTTCTAATGAGAAAAATACTGTCATCATAAACACTGGAAAATGGAAAATAATGCAAAAAAGGGGGCTATTCCACACCATCTCTTCTAAAGTTCAGGGCTATGGGAAGTTAAAGAGGAGAGCAACATGGCAGGGTCATCTAGGAATCCAAACATTTTTTTCTCATGTGAGCACTGGATTGATTTAACTGCTAACTCCACAGAATGTGACGTACCTGTGTCTTATTGGATTTCATGTTGTGCTCAGTAATGAACAGTTTGTCAGGAAGTGAGCAACAACTGCCAGAAGTTGTGGGCCACTGTCTCCACAGACAACTTTGCCTGAATATGGCTAACAGCTCAGTCTGCTAAACATTTTAAATATGCTGAATTTTTTTACACCTTAGGGCCGAAGAGGCCCAAAGCTGCTTTAACATATTTCAGTTAATAAGAGTGTGAAAGTATAACATTAGACAAAATCCCAAGTGTTACTTATTTGTCAATAGTTTATAATTCACTTACATAGATTAATTATTTATTCAGCTTTTTCAGGTCTTTCATACTGCAGTTACCTCTGGAGGAGTTAGAATAGAATTAGTGATTAAGGTGAAATGAAAGTTCTATCTGTCCACTTCACGTGCTCATCCAGTGAGCCACACACACAGATTGGAGTCATAAGAAAATGGCCTATATTTGCTCACAAAGGCACGAGCCCACAGAACCCCATTTGGTTATCCTCAAAGTATCCCCACTTAGCTAACCTGCCATCTGACTCTCAACATAAATTTAATAAGAAGCTAAAACACCAGGTGTAACCCCCAGTGCAAACACCCCACATTCTTTTCACTAAGTTCTAAAAGGTTAACAGGGGGAACCAAAATAAAAACACTTGATAAATTTTGCTTCTGTTACATTCATCATCAGACAATAAAGGCTTCCAAAAACCAGCTACTCACCTCTGATTAAATACTCACTGAACTCTGTAGCACTGTCTCTGCGGAAAACTCCTCTTGCTTCCATTTATGACACCCCACTTGTGCAAGAATGAAGGACCATGAGTGCCTTCAGAGCTTATTGAGATACCAAATCATATTATGTGATATCATCTACTGTTAAATTCTGCTCTGTACTTATAATGTTTTTATTTTACTATTATACTGTATTGAGGATTACTTGTGTTTTGTTCAGTGTATTGTATTGTATTGACCCCCTTCTTTTTGACACCCATTGCATGCCCAGCCAACATGGAAAGGGGTCTCTCTTTGAACTGCCTTTCCCAAGGTTCCTTCCATTTTTCTTTTTCCTGCAAGGGTTTTTTGGGAGTTTTTCCTTGTCTTCTTAGAGAGTCAAGGCTGGGGGGACATCAAAAGGCAGGGCCTGTTAAAACCCATTGCATCACTTCTTGTTTGATTTTGGGCTATACAGAAATAAATTGTACTGTGCTGTATTGTATTGTATTGTATATCACTAACTCTAACATAATGTATACTCTGCTGGCGTGTGAGTATAGATTATTTCAATATAAATCAAGGAATGTTATGCTGAGACGATATAATACACTTGTGACACCACATCTAGAGTACTCTGTGCAGTTCTAGTCTTCACAGCCCAAAAATTAACAGCAGCACTTGAAGCTGTGCAGAGAAGAACAACAACCAAGTGCCTCTCAGGACTTAAGGACATGGCCTACTCTGACAGACTCAGAGATTAATGAAATTAAACCTGTTCAGCCTCTAGCAGAATAGACTCCATGAGGACCTTATCCAGGTTTTCAAAATTCTCAAAATCATCGATAAAGTAGAAAGAGCAGAATTTTTTCAACTTAACCATGGATCACGTACTCAGGGACACCAGTGGAAATTAAAGGGAAGTGCATTTTGCTCTGAAGCCAGAAAAATTGTCTTTACTCAAAGCTTTGTGGGAATCTGGAACAAACTACAGAGTCATTGAAGCAGAAACCTTGACAACCTTTTAAGACGTATCTGGTGTGAAAAAAATAACAGGATGAGGTTAGAATTTTAGGGCACTTGAGACCAACTCCATATAATTCTAAGCAATAAATTGAAAGAAAATGTGTGTTTGCTGTCACAAGAAGCAAGTCGTCCTGACTTCCTTCTTAGGTAGACTGACTAGGATGATAGCTCCTCAGAATTTAAGGCATTCTGAGAGGACGAGGAGGGTCCACGTGGACAAACCCCAGAGGTGACGTTACTCGGAATTGTGTCAATCATCCTTTCTGCATTAGGGAAACAATGCCATCTCCTGTGTTGGTGGAGAATTACTTTCATCCAAGCCTTCAAGTTGTAACATGGCATGAGATATTTGGACATGTTAGTTTTTAGCTAAACAAATGAATTTGATAGATTGAATGGTCTCCTGTCATTTGTCAATTTTTTAAATGTTTTGATATAAGCACATACAGTATAGCGTTGTTTTAAATAACATTGCATTGAAGACTTCTGGGACAGACCCCTTACAACCCAATCCTGCAGTCTAGCAATAATGGTCAAAAATTGCCACATCCATTAACTATTATGGCATCCCAGGAAAACAAGACAGAAAAAATATTAAATATGTTAGAAACCATTTTTACCAAACAGATAAAAACTAACTCTACAGAAACATTCTCAAAAAAAAAAAAGGTATTGTGCTATTTGACAAAAGTGTTGTATTATTTCACAATCATATTACCTGCTGCATATGGTAACTATTTTCTAATTACCTGCAAAATAAAAGTTTGTTTTTTAAGAGTTTCCATCCAAAACTTGGACACAGGAATAGCCATACCACTATCTTAAATACTGATAATGTGATGGCATCACATTTAGGGGCATAAGTTCGATGAGAGTGACAGAGCAAGCTGTTGTTATAAACAACATGGCTGAAGCCGTAGAAACATACCAGAAACTGTTGATACTTGATACAACCAAATCTATATATATATAAAATTAATATACGTAAGTGTGTGTGTGTGTGTGTGTGTTATGTATGTATGTTCCAGTATCACTTCTGAACATCTGGAGAGATTTTAATGAAACTTGGTACACATTTCTCATTGGTCAACTGAAAATACTGTAGGGTGAAATCAACCCTAACCCACCCCCTTTCTGGGTAGGGTGTGGGGTGATCTTGTGGTCCTGTATGCATGTTATCATCCAGTTGACACTCAGAACGACCACCAGAGGGCGAACTGGAGGTGACTGCCAGCATTCTTTATGTTTGAGCACCACAGCGCCCCTGTTGCTGTTTAAATTAAATAGTCAACCAGTTCCGAGCATCAACTGCATGGCAACATACATACAAGACCGCAAGACAAGAACATTAATGAGTCTTCATTGTTTGTTCATTTATTTTTATTTTTAAAGTTGTTTTTTTTTTAATTACATTTTTCTCAAACAATAAAAAAAAAAAAACACTTTATTTTCCTTCCAGGCAATGCTGTGTATTTCAGCTAGTGTTACTTAAATAGCAATTAAATATTATAGCTAAAAGAACTATGCATAAAAAGAAAACAAATGTGTCTAAACTGAATAAACAAATCTCCAAACTAAGAATCATTAGTAATGTAACTGTGTCCATGTCTCATTGCTGCCATTCTCTCTTCCACTTCCATATAAATTGAAAAATTGAAGTTTGTTGATAAGGTCAGAATTTCAGTTTCAGTTATTTTCAGATTATTATCGAATGATGTGTGTAAGTGTGTCTGTATGAGTGTCCAGAGAAAATTGAAATTGATTTTCATGTCTTATAATGTTGATGTTCATCAAATTTTTTTTTTTTTTTTGCTTTGGGTAGAGCTTCTGGAAGACTACTTCTTAGCAAAGAAGAAACATAGAAAAAACAGTTGGTTTCTGAGATATCTGCTCTGAACTTTGAGACCTCTGTAAAATGATACCTTCTGGAAAAATTAACCTATTTTCTTTAAATAGATTGCATCATGTTTGTCTTGTTACAGGTTCCAGCCTTATGGATGTATGGTCTTTTGGTCCAGTTTGGTCCAGTACTTATTTCAATATCGTTTAAAAATTGTATAACCTAATATGAATATCCTAAGTCCTAGGTCCATAGACTTTATTTAATTTATTAGGGATTTGTGCAGCCTGCTCCATTTAGTCATTGGACTGTCCTTTTGACTTGCAAATTTTTTGTCTGAGTAGTTTTTGAGATACAAACTTATTTAAACATATACACACACACACAATCAAAGAAATCTGCAATTCAATACAGCCATCTGCTTGTTTGACCTCTGAGAGCACATGGTGGATGAGGAAGAGAATGAAATGAACAGACACAAACACACACAGCATGCACAGGAACCAGCTAGAGTTTTGACAACCCTCAAAATTTAGAAACATAAAAATGCCACACAGCCTAATTGTATTCATCACATTCTGTTGTTGCATGACTTTTATTTTTTTATTTTGGATTTTATTGATTTTAATAACAGATAACATTCTGTACAAATAAGTTTCACAAGACTTGGTTCATGACTTTTAAAAAGCAGTTTGTTTTGCTTTCCAGCTGAAAAAGTCTTTCAACTCAACTCACAGGAAGGACAATGACTTTCTGCTTGTAATATGTGCAGTCAACCTCTCTGTTTAGTCTTCTGTAGGAGGAGTAAATAAAATCAGATCTCAGATGCATCGCAATTTCCTGTTTTGAACAATTCTGCATCGATGCACACAAATCTATAATCAGACTTTTATACAGGCTTATGAATAAACTGGAAAACATGCAAAATACAAATAAAAAGCTGTTACAATAGGACCGACCATCTTACTTCCCCACATCCCTAATTGGTCAAGAGTGCTGCTTTTAATTCAAAAGCACAACCCCGTATGAAGGAGTGCCCTGTTTGTGGACTACTTTTATCTTCCGGAGTTATTTATTTTACAACCAGCTATGTTGCCTGTTGAAGACAGGTAATAGAATAAATTGAAAAATATTTGATATTTTTTGCCTTATGTGTACCATCAGTGCTCATCCTGCACCTTTCTTCAGTATCTTTATGTTTCTCAACCTGTGTTGGCTATTTCTTTCTCTTTCAATTTGGTTGATGTTTATAAAGCCTGCTTCCCTGACTCTGTCATTTTGAGGCCTGTTCACTTTTTGAATACCATGGTAGATGGCCCCATTACCCACTGTGAGAACATCATTTGTGTTCTTGCCTTACTTGCCATGTCTGAAGGTGACTCTCAGGATTCTTCCTATGCATTTCCTTGGTTTCCTTGGTTAACTTGTGTGTATCAACCTCACGCTTTCTGTCTCAATTAGGTTTGACTGTGCAACTACAGCAACACTGACCAATCACACAAAGCCAAACTGACCAATCGGACTGCTTGGAGAAACCTGACACACACAGACGTTTTTGTACAGACATTTCAGGAAAAAATACATGTTTTTTGTACATTCTGAGCATACAACTAGATGACTTCACATGTGGATTATGCAATTCTAATAACATGAGATTTTTTCAGGGACATTTTTGCACTTTTTTTTATTGCCAAGCGTTGGTCTCCATTGGGTCCCATTCTATCACTTTTATATGCCAGTTCTCCATGAAAACATAGGATTAAAATTTTTTCTCGACCGTCACTACAAACTACACGGGTTAAGCGACATATAAAAAAAACATGATGTTTGGGCGGTGTGTTCCATTAAGTTTCATTTCTCAGTAGCATTTTGACTCTGGTGGAAGAGTCACAATTAAGATTTTGTCTTTTCATAATCTGCTCAACAGGAACTTTCCTTATCCCTTATGCCTTGTTCCTGGTGACCTGTGGTATTCCTTTGTTCCTTCTGGAGACAGCCCTGGGGCAGTACACCAGCCAGGGAGGCATCACCTGCTGGAGGAAGGTCTGCCCCTTGTTTGAAGGTTTGTGTCTGCTTCTTGAATAATCTGTGCTTTTATTTTGGCTTCAAGTATCCATAAACAAGATGCCTACTTTTGCATCCTGTGGAATTTTCATTAAAAAACTTTTCTTTTTAATTTTTAGATATCTAGTCCTTTCACATTAGTCTCCCAGTGTTCCTTTTAATTATACTAACTGAAACCTTAAGTAACAGTTCTCAGAAACACAGGTCTCAAGTTAAATGCTGTAGAAAAACTGACCCCTGATGTTTAGTCACCAGTCACTTTATTTTTTTGATTCTCCCATTCTTTGTTGTTTTCTTTATATATATATATATATATATATATATATATATATATATATATATATATATATATATATATATATATATATATCTATGACAATAAATCATAAATCTTAAAATAGTTTTTTATTCTTAAGCTTTCGACAACCTACCAGGTGTCATCATCTGAAGAAAAATGATTAGACATACAGTAATTAAAGTCAATATATAGCAAATGAGGAAGGAGTACTAATGAGGTGGGTTTCAGAAGATGTTATAAAGTCTTTTTTATTATTTAGATTCTTCGTAGTCCTTCTTTTTAAGCCTGCATATGCTGTGTTCATGTCCAAGTGTCTGTTAATAGTGTTTCATTTGATAGCCACAATTCTAATACTTAAAGTACCAGGGAGCTTTCTGAATGGGCAGCTCTAATTCCTTTCATGATTCTTTTTCAGGCATTGGCTATGCAAGTTTGGTAATCAATGGCTACTGCTGCATCTGCTACATTATCATTCAGGCCTGGGCACTTTTCTATTTGCTTCACTGCTTCAACCAGGTGCTTCCATGGGCCAGCTGCAACAACACGTGGAACACAGGTATGCTGTTTAGCAGAGAGAATGACCAGAGACCAGTAGCCCTAAGCAGAGTCATTGCTCTGATCAAACCTTGTGACAACCATTAATGTGACATGGACTTATTGTTGGGCACACACACACTCACACTCACTCATTTCTAGGCAATTTAAAGAAATCACTTTCTGAATGAAAACCAGAATATAAAGAAAAGGCCCAATTTAACTCGAGGAGAAGTGTGTAACATACATTTTGGGGTAGATTTGAACCCAGTCAATTGGAGCTAATCATTTACCACAGTACTGCACATATAAAATATTGTTCTTTCTTTCTTTCTTTCTTTCTTTCTTTCTTTCTTTCTTTCTTTCTTTCTTTCTTTCTTTCTTATTAGATACTAGCTGTGTAAGCCCATGTTGTAAAAAGTACGGGGTCCTAGAAACTATTGAAATTGTCTGAAAAAAAACTGAAATGCAGAGATATCAGGTAGTTGAAAGGAACTACTCTGGGCATCTCTCTCCCAGAAGGTTTTGTGTTGCCAATGTGATCGCATCACTTGTGTATTAGCTGCTAACCGAGTGTCTCTTTCTTCGGTGGTTTCGTTTGCCAACATGCTTGCCTCACTTGTGTTTTAGTGGCAGGAGGAAAAGTAAAAGGGATTCTGTTTTGCAGATGTGCTCGCCTCGCTTCTGTATTAGCCACTAAGCGAGTGACTCTTTCTTCTGAGGATTCGCTTTCCCGACGTGCTGGCCTCGCTTGTGTATCCTCGGAGGTGGAGCCCTTACCCCAACTCCACCTTTCACTTCCGGGCCGTGCAGATGCACACACTTTCACACGTAGACATTTATATATAAGATTAACAGGGGAGGGGCAGAATGAAACAAAATGATGCCTTTCTGGCTTAACTATTGGGGCTTATTCCATGTGTACTGTATATGTGAGCTGGCTGACCTCTTTTTGTGACAATACACAGTATCTGCATAATAGCACACTCTTTACCTTCCGTCCTTCTCTCTTATGGTGTAACTTCTGATGTCTCTTCTTTAGTGCTACCACCTCCACCATCAGTAAACAGGAGTCTTTAAGCTCACACCCAGTTTCACTTCTGGAGTGGGATCATTAGGACTGCCCTCCACTGATAGCATTGGGGCAATCCAGCTAGAACAACAAAGAGCAGCTTGAGGTGTCCCTGCAGTCTCAAAATCCAGCTTGCAGTTAAAGTTACAGGAAACATTTCAATTACCTGCTTTTGTGGGCCTACAGGAAGGGCCCAAATGAAATATGAAGAGTATTCTTGCTCCCTGTATCTCCTTGCCCAGCTTATCCTTGACTTGTATGATAAAATGCATGTATTGAAATGTATTGCAATAGTTTTGAAATGGAAAGAGCACTTTAGAAAATGGAAAATAATATTGATGTATTATAAACTGAAGAATTTTCCCCCTGGTGTCTGTCTGCACTGGAATAATAACAAGTAGTACAAAACTTAAAGTAATACGCTTATATAGATACAATTACAATACCTTATGTTTTTGTTTTGAATTTTTTGCCTATGTTTAATGTTATTTAATTATTTACTTATTTATGTTGCACATTTAATATCTCATTTTAGCTCTTTTGTGTTTGTTTGTTTGTTGGTGTGTTGGTTCAAAAATCAAACAAAAAAATTGTTGAATTAAACATTACATGTAGGTTGCCATTGGCCCATTTTAAAACATAGGGCACAGTTTAAAAATGTCATGAAGAAGGGGTGGATAGAATGGGAACGCAATCTAAAAGCTGTGCATGAATGCAAAATGGGTCAGTTGTAATGAAATTGTATACAGTATATATTACAAAGCTGAATCAACCTGAACTCCATAACAACTGAGTTGAATTTTAGGACATTTTGCATGGATATTACTGTTGATACAACTTACAATTAAGATTATAAGGCCATCCAAAAGTTCCATCAAGAAATGGGGATGTAATGGGGTGGGTGGAAATGCAAAAGGAAGACGCTAAGATCAATGGTTAGAAAGAATGGTAATCCTCTAGTGGTGGAGCCCAGCACTGTGGCTGTGAGTAGGTGTTGGTTGGCTAGGGGCAAAAAGGAAATGAGAGAGAAACAGAGACAGAAGTGGTGTCCTTCCAGTCCAAGACCCGCCAGAATCCACTCAGTGGTGCTGAGCTGGATAGGGTCTTCTGAGGCTTAAGCCCCTGATCTTTTTATTCAGTTATATACATGACAACAGCAGTAACCACCCTGACCCCCCATGCAGCCATGCAGGTGTCCAGACGGGAGCCCTACCAGAGGGAGACTGCCATCCGGTGCACTGATGAAACACAAAGCTTCGGGAGGCAGTTGCCCTCTGTCCTTTCTTCCTAATGGCCTCCCGACTGGGAAAGGTATCACTAACCAACCAGGTCAGGATGCTCATCCATCCATGTTGTTCCTTATCAAGGTTTCCTGGCCAGTTAAGGAACCATCCACTGTGGCCATGGTGCCCATCAGCCCGTGTCTTCTATGACACATTACAACTACTACTACTAATAATAATAGAACATTAGTGCAATCTGGATAAGAAAATGCTTTTCAGCCCAACAAAGTCTGCCAGTCCTATACACTTAATTTTTCAAAAATAACATTAAGTTGAGTTTTGAAGGTCCCTAAAATCCTACTGTCTACCACACTACTTGGTAATTCATTTCACGTGTCAGTGATTCTCTGTGTGAATAAAAACTATTGTCTTTACCCTTAACAAGCTTCCAAATGTTAAAATGTTGTTTTTTCTTCTTTCACACTAAAATTATGGTAAGTACAACAACAACTACTACACTACTACCAATAATAATATAAAAAACTACTAATATTATTACTGAATATGCTTAAAAAATTACTTAACACAGTTAAAACAGTGTTAACATTAACCTGAATTTTAAGATATTTAAAAAATGAACATGTGAATATAACACCTACACTTATGAATTTATCTAAACTTCATTTTGTCCTTCTGATGACAGCAGATTTCAATAAGGCATTCACTAAATCAGTAGTGTTACCTACCAATAAAATTAACAAACAGTTGAAGTTCGTCTTGGCTTATTGCTCTTTGTGTATGTAAAAGATGCTTGTGTGATGTTTTCCCCAATTCAGCCAGTAACTAACTAGTTAGTAAGCCAGAGAGCCTGAGAGTTTTGGTGAAATTTACAAACACGTCCTCAATGCAACAACACTCAGAACACTTCATATGTCGACTAATGTTAGCAGCCTTCTGAGGAGAGGACCTGGGGAGAAAATATGTCAACAGGCAATGGCTACCGACAGGGGGTGCCTGGACAGCTCTGGAGCCTTGGTCTGCAGCACTTTTGCCACACCCAGAAGTGCTGCCAGAAGAGGATCTGTGTTCCACTGTAGCACTTCCGCCACACCCGGAAATGCTGCTGGAAGATGATCAGGGAGCACCTGGAGCACTTGAGGTGCGGGTTAAAAGAGGCCACCTCACTCCATTTGGGGAGGTGGAGTTGGGAGGTAGAAGACAGAGCTTGCAGGAGAGGAGTGGAGGCAGCAGAAGAGAAGGAGAAAGAAAAGAAAAGGACAGTGAGCATTGTTGGGGATTTGGGCAATGTGTGTGTGCTGTAAAGAAGAAAAACAAGATAAATGTGTGTGTTCTGGACATTGGGAGTCCTGTGTCTGTCTGTAGTCGGGCTGATTCTCCACAGGTCGAATTTAATAATCCTCAGCCACGTGTCAGCTAGGTACTGTAATATAATAATAAACACTTGATAACAAAACCATTACACATAATGCTACTGATACTGCATTGTCACTCCAGTAAAGCACTAGCTTTAGTGTAGTGGCAATTAATATAAAGTTAGCTAGCTTACTGACAGTTATACAAGTTTAGATTTATTAACACACTTGCAAGTGCAGTAAGAGCTCCACCTTCATCCTTTGTTTTCTTTTATGTTGCCTGAGTGATGTTAACTTGCTCATTAATGGAAGATAATCACAAGAGATGACCGTCAATGACGTTAATTTGAAGATTAATGAAACAGCAATAACACCCCATCGCAATGGTGGTTGAAGTCCTTACAAAGCCTTTGATTTTCATAAGTGGCACCAATTAGTATCCATAAGACCAGCTTTTGGAAAAGTCTAGAGTGCACACTCCTCAGTGTCCACAGCGCTCATTCAATATTATTAGACTTCAAGGATGGGTGAGTACTCCACTGTATGCTGATCACAAGCCATTTCAGCTACCAAGATTGCACACTTTGGTGTCTACAGCATGACTGGGTGTCTGGGGTAGGACTCCCAAGCATCTCTCAGGGTCCATAGCACATGCTCCTTAACTTTCATAAACAGCGCCCTAGGGAGATGCTTATATCAACTAGTGAATTGATCGGCTATGCCCCATCAGTCCTGCAATCACAGGCCCAACGTGTAGTGCACAATGCGTGTACAGGAAGGGGTGGTTCTGATTATTACTATGTCATTTAGTTTGTTAAAAAAAACCCAAAAGGAGTAGTCTGCACAGTTTTCCAAAACAGATGGACTGACGATTTAGAAGAACTCTTTGTTTTCTTGTTGCTTACAGAGAGGTGTGTGCAGTTTGAGACACTGAGCAATATTTCAAACCTGAAAGCGCCCGAAAATGCAACATCTCCCTCCACTGAATTCTGGGAGTAAGTGAATGATTTATGGATACTCAAGATCATAGAGTGGAGGCCAGTGCCAATGAATTTGCAAACTTTTCTCTGACTTAGGAGAAAGGTGCTGAAAGTCTCAAGAGGGATTGAAGAGCTTGGCAGTCTTCAGTGGGAGATGGCCCTCTGTCTCCTGTTCATCTGGGTCATATGCTATTTTTGTGTTTGGAAAGGAGTTAAGTCCACGGGAAAGGTGAACTTGTTCATTGTCATTTTCAACAATTCACAAGAATCACCAGAACAAATTGTTTGAACTTTTTTCTCTTCCTTTGTAGGCAGTTTACTTCACAGCCACTTTTCCTTATTTGATGCTAACTGTTCTGCTTATCCGTGGCCTCACGCTACCCGGAGCGGCTGAAGGGATCAGCTTCTACCTCTATCCTGTCCCAGAAAGACTCGCAGACTCACAGGTAGTTCTTCTATGAAGATGTGGAACAAAAATGTTTATAGGATTCATTTCTAAATATCCACGCAGCCATTTTTAATCCTCTTGTCCAGTTCAGACAGGAAGGAACTAACCCGATGTGTTATGTCAGCTCATTGCAGGACACCGTCAGATATGCAAACACATTAACCCATACTGAAACAATTCATAATTACCAATTAAAGTAACAAATACTCAACTTTAGGATGTAAAAGGAAAACTGGAGATAAACATAGTCAGAATATGTAAGTAACTCGGACGCGACAACACAGAAGAAACGGCGTCATTTATATTCGTCTGTCGTAGAGGCCACATGCACCTGCACGTTGACTGTTCACAGAGGCATGTTTCTCGCGCAGGTAAATTGCCATATGCAGCGTGTAAAACGGTTTGCGAGGGGTATCCCATAGGATCTTTAAAACAATCCTTTACAACTGAGGTTAAAACACAATGAAGTAAGCAGTCTTTAAAAACCGAGTTCTCGGTTACGACGCACGACTGCGTGCACCATAGCAAACTGTTTTACACGCTACATACAGCAATTCGTATCCGCGACAAACATGCGTCTTCTTAGATGCTCCTGCAGAAATACGGAAGACATTTCCCTGCCCACTAACACTCTTTTTTCACCGGCCCGCTTCTACCCTCGCTCTCTAGGCATTTACACTGCCTGCCCATGTGCCCGGACGCAAAAACCAGTTAGCCCCTTTCGTCTGTGCAAGGAGTCCACATGCATGTCTAAGCCACGTTGACTTTTCATTATTCTTTTCGGTTTCGACACCCGACCGCGTCCACCATGAAAAACCATGTGAAAGGAACAATGAAGCCCCGCCCAGAAACTCTACCCCTCCTCCCACGTGCTCGGGAACGCACCTCAGACCACTGCCCGCCAAATCAAACAGCTCATCAAACACATACACACTCACTTTGGTCTGTGCTGCGGTCCAAACCCAGCTGTGAGCCACGTTGACTATTCTTTTGCCCTCCATAGCTACCGCTTCAAATGTATTTCATGGAAACAACACTTCTTTCAATGTTATAGAAATTCCTGATTCAGGTAACTGTTTGTTTCTGTCAGTCGGGTTTTTTAGAGAAATGTCATTGACGAAACTGTTGCTCTCAAACTTCGTAACATGGCTGTTAGCTTTGTTTGCCAACATTGGGATAACTTCGGTGACGTAGTGTCCGTTGTTCTTAGTCACAGAGGCATTTTTATACAGTCTGCTCAACAATACGCTGATTATATGAATACGTCCGGAGTCTATGGTGGCGAGGAAGAAATAGTAGGCAATGTCCCAAATCCTTCCAGCTACTATCAGCATTTACTTCCAAGAACGTCCTCATGCCTCTCCTCAAGTTTACAGTCCGGCCCAGTGTCTCTTCATATCCCTGCTCTTTAGCGGTCCTTTGGATCATGGGCATTACGAAGTTCTCATGCCTCTCAAATACCCACGTGATAACCTTCTGGTGACATCTTTTGACTCTGTCGGTATGTGCACACAGGATGCACACCCACTTGCTCGCCACACTAATATGACGTCACCTGCCCACTCTCCTCTTCCTGAAAAACATTTAAAGACACCCTCCCCTGAACACACACATTCCACACAGGACTGTCAATGATGCAATGTGGACATTGTCATCAATGTTTCGAGACAACTCGCGCTCTCAAAAAAAACTTACAAACTCATTCCAGTCTCACCTTCAATTGCACATTTTGTTACGAGGACTTCACAGATGAGATGGATCTCCACAACCATATGAAGATCCATTCAACACAAAGATTTGTTTGCAAAATTTGCGACAAACACTTTCACGCACACAGATACCTTACTAACCATCTCAAAACACATTCCCTGATGAATTCTTTTCAGTGTCAACACTGCCCCAAAACCTTCACACGCCAGAAATATCTCCAAGCAGATTTACACATCCACTCCACTGAACGAACGCATTCCAAAAAGATCTTTGAATGCACGATTTGTTCAAAAACGTTCCGAGTGCAGAGATTTCTCAACATGCATTTAAAAACACACTCCACTGAACGAATTATGCAATGTGAACATTGCCAGCAATGCTTCGACACAACTCATTCCAATTCCCTTCAGTGTCAACACAGCACAAAATCGTTCATGCACAAACATCGCATTCACTTTTCTGCAGCTTTTCAAGAAGATACCGCCTTTCACGTCCAAGAACATAACATTGGCCTACCTACCGCACTATGTGCTTCTTGCAATGCTCTTCATTGGCCAGCAGTGGTCAACAAATCCGGACATTATACTAAGTGTTGTCATGCCGGCAAGGTGTCTTTGCCACCTCTATCCAATCCCCCTCTTTTATTGGAAGACCTCTTGACTGGCAAGAACCCGCTGTCCCGAAATTACTGTGATCATATCAGGGAATACAACTCTGCTTTAGCTTTCGCGTCAATGGGCGCACACATCGCTCAACCATCTGGACAAGGACCGTATGCTTTCAGAGTCCACGGTCAAATTTATCACCAGGTCTCTCCTTTATATAACAATCCTGACATGTCACCAAAATACGGTCAGCTATATATCTTCGATTCTGCTGAGGCTACCAGTCAACGTTTGCAAAAGGAATGTAATAGCGCTTGCAGTGACATTTTGTTGCTTCAACTAGACAACATGATACGCCAGGTTAATCCCTTCGCAAAGTCTTACATGCAAATGCATGACATTATCACTCACGGTTACTCTGTTACTGCTGTACAAATGGTGTTCATGGAAAATCCAGGTCTGGATATGAGAAAGTATAGCGCCCCGTCCTGTCAAACTGATGTTGCTGCTTTGTACGTGAAGACGGGGAACCTCCTGCACAACGCGACATTTGCATATATCCAAGGGGAGATGCTTGCAACCGTATCTCTGTTCTAAATATGAACTGTGACCCCACGGTTTTTCCACTTCTATTCCCTTTCAGAGATCCAGGCTGGTACATACAATTAACCCATGTTGAGTAAAAGCGAACCGCGAAAAGAACGCAAGTCACACAGCTCCAATTTTATGTTTTCAGGCTTGCCATGAGATCTTCATTTAGTGTCTTGCATTCCAGTGGCAAACTCTTTCAGCAATACATCGTCGACGCATCTGTCAGAACAGAAGGCGCGCGTCTACATTTCCTTCGCTCACATCAACAAGATTGGTCCGCCAGTTTTCAGTCACGAACGATTGTGTGTTGGTTCGTTCCGTGCATTGTTATAATGTTGCATTTCTTGCTGATTTATTACATTACCGATTTTTCAAATGTCAATTTTCTCCCTGTGCTTAAAAACCATTAAAAAAAACCGGCCTGATTATGCGGCGTATGGTACGCCGCGAGTTGGTTAGTAAAGAATATTGCAGGTGCCAAGGCAGTGCAGTGTTTAGCATGTCTGTCTCATAGTCTCAGAGTGTTAAAATGCTGGCCCAGTCACTGTCTCAGTAGATTTTTGCATGTTCTCCCTGAGTTTCCTCCAATATCCCATAGACATACTGATTCAGATGACTGGTGCATTTAACAGTAAATACAGGTGTATACATAATTGCATACTGAGATATGGATTGGCACCCCATCCAGATTGGCTTATTGCTTTGAGGTTGATGCTAGTGTCAAAAAAAGAAGAAAAATAAGCTTGGAAAACAGAAAAATAAATGTGTGTGTAGCACTGATTCAAAGTCAAATAAAAGAAAAAAAATGAAGGAATATTATATAAATAAAAAATATAAAATATATAAAATGAAAAAATAAAATATATAAAATAAAATAATAAAATAAGTAAATAAAATAAGAAGAGTAAAATAATAAAATATATAAAATGAAAGAAATATGAAAAAATGAAAGAATAAAAATAATTTTTTTAGAATACATAATATCCACACTGTATACAGCCAGAGACTACAATGAAGCCATCTAAGGAAATGTCATAATATTTTTCTCACCTAGAACTGGCTTAAAAAAATAACTGGTGAAAAACTCTGTAGCTACTGCAGTTGTCCAAGATCAGAACCCAATAACCATACTGTAGGCTAAACAGACATCATCCCAACTGTGAGGATTTACTCATTTCTACAGAATCAAAAGAATTGCGTCTATAATGTCCCAGCTTCTACGCGTGTACCTTCTGTGCTGGCTCCACAGCCCTTCTTTCCATGTTTCTGTGTTTCTAATGCAGCCAAATGTGTCCTTCTTATTCCAACAGGTTTGGATGGATGCTGGCACACAAATCTTTTTCTCTTACAGCGTTTGTATGGGACGACTGACAACCTTGGGAAGCTACAACAAGTATAACAACAACTGCTACAAGTAGGAAACTTCTTCATATCTTGGTAGTCTAAAGTCTGAGTGTGCAAGTCTTCCGATTTGGTCTCTGCAAGTCAGAACACATATGGTCAGGAGACAGCTGTAAAGCTTCATTATAGTTCTGTAAGTGTATTATTTGTACATGCTGCATTTCCTAAATGCATAATAGGCTAATGTGTCAGGTTGGATAAGCTGCATCCACCAGGACATCAACTTTTATAAGCTATTTTTCATTTGAGTATCAAAAACCTATGAACATAGGCCACAGTTTTGACCTACCATGGGCTTAACAGCTATAGCCAAGAACACTGTGTGTTTAATCTGAAATGGACTTCACTCATGGCTGATCTGACTTGGCTTCTAGGAGCAAATCATCATGAAAAACAGATAGATAGACAGAGTGGCTTCAAGAAAGTATTCAGACTCCTTCACTTTCTGCACACTTAATTTTAAATTGATAAATTGATCGATTTTCCATTTTTGCATATCAATGTACACTCAATATTTCATAATTCTTGGTTAAGTTTTTAAATTTCTTGCTCATATGGATTTGGGCAGTTCATTGCATTCTTCATGGCAGATCTTCTCAACCTCCATAACATTGGATGTGAAGGATGGGAAGCTTCTGTAAAGTGCCACCTTCAGGTCTCTTTCTTCACAGATGTTCTATAGGGTTTCTTTTGAGGCTTTGGCTAGGCCACTCAAGGACACTCAGAGACATGTCCTGTAGTCTATCCAGTGTTGTCCTGGCTGTTTACTTTGTCATGCTAAAAGGTGAACTGTTCTCCCAGTATGAGGTTGCGTTTACTCTGGAGCAGATTTTCTTCAAGACCTTCTCTTTATTTTGCTGCATTCATCTATCCCTAAATTTTGAACAGCATCCCTGTCCATACCATTGAGAAGCACGCCCATAGGCTTTCACCACCTCCGATGATATTAGGCAGCTGATAAGTAATACCTAGACTTTGCCAGACATGGTGCTTGGTGTCCTACCCAAAGAGTTCAATTTTCGGTTCATCAGACCCCTCTCAGTGTCATTTAAACTGCCATATCTCTTTTAATTGAGTGGCTTCCATCTAACTACTCTATTAGTAACACCTGATTGATGGAGTGATGTGAAGCTCTGGTAGAGTGACCATTGGGTTCTTAGTCATCTACCTGAATAAAATAATTTTGCCAAGTTACTCAGTTTGGCAGAATGGCCAACTTCTTCCATGTTATAATTATTGGGGCCACTGCACTCCTGGGAACACTCAAAGCTTTAAAAATGGTTTTATACTCTTGCTATGATCCATGCCTCATCACAATTTGATCATGGAGCATTCCTTAAACTTCATTGATGTTTTTTTTTTTTTCATTATGACATGCAGTGTGAATTGTGGGACCCTCAATACACAGTTGTGTGCCATTCTAAATGATGTCCAATCAATTGCATCTACCACAGATGGACTCCAATCAAGTTCTAAACAAATCTCAAGGAGAGCTGACACAAAGAGGATGCACTTGACCACAATTTGGAGTACCACAGAGAAGTGTCTGAACACTTATATAACAGAGGGATTTCAGTTTTTGATATTGAACACGTTTGAAAAACTTTCTAAAAACATGCCTTCATTTTGTCATAATGGATAATTGAGAGTGAATGATAGACAAAAATGGCAATTTATCCTTCTGAAATTAATTTACATACACAATAAAGTGTGCAGAAAGTGAAGGTGTCTTAATACTTTCTGAATCCAATGTAAATGGATAGATGCTGCAGATAGACAGAAAGTACTTTATTTTGTCCAAATTTAGCTTTTACAGAAGGACAAGAAATATAGAAATAAAACAAGCAACAACATCAAGAACAAGCCCCATCAACCTCACACAAGAATTGCAAAAGCAAAGGACAACAATATTGGTGTAGACACTATTTATAGTTTGTGTTATTATGTACTATCATAAGCACCTGGGCAGAGTGGGTGAACTAAGAGAAAGGGTGCGTAATATTTACAATCCCACTTACTCCAACTTACAGTTGTGGTAGGCAGCTATGACCTACACAAGCACACACACACACACGCACACTTACATTGGTATACATGTCTTAGGAGGAAAGGAGGAGTATCCAGAGAAAAATCCATATGCACACAAAGAGTACATGCAGCCTCCAGACAGACAGCCACTGGGAGAAGATTTTGAGCTCAGTATTCTGAATTTCTGAAACAGCAGGGCTAAGCACTATACCAAGGGTGGCAATCTCTTTCATTATATTCATCCATCCATTATCCAACGCGCTATATCCTAACTACAGGGTCACGGGGGTCTGCTGGAGCCAATCCCAGCCAATCCAGAGCGCAAGGCAGGAAACAAACCTCGAGCAGGGTGCCAGCCCACCGCAGGGCACGCACACACACACACACGCCAAGCACACACTAAGGACAATTTAGAATTGCCAATGCACCTAACCTGCATGTCTTTGGACTGTGGGAGGAAACCGGCGCACCCGGAGGAAACCCACGCAGACACAGGGAGAACATGCAAGCTCCATGCAGGGAGGACCTGGTAAGCAAACCCAGGTCTCCAAACTGCGAGGCAGCAGTGCTACCCACTGCACCACCGTGCCGCCCTCATTGTATTCAGTTGTATTTAATTTTCTTAATTCTATGATGGAGTTATTCATAATAAGGAACCAAAATCAGTCTATCCCATGCTGGTGTGAATTTATGACCATGTTCAATTGTAGTCTTTTTTTATTTATATGCAGTATTCTAAGATTGATTATTTCTGATTTTATGTTTACATGTTGCTATCAGGTGAGTCATCTCTGTTCTTGAGATATATAGTACATATATGTACTTAATGGCGCATGATGTCTTGGTCTCAAGTATTCTGAAATGGTTGCTAGGAGGATGTGACTTTTAAAAATATCATGGCAATATTCTCGTCTCGCGGGACTTGAAAAAATCTTTTCCAAAAAGTCTTGTCTCGTCTCCTAAAAAGTCTTGTTGCGTCAAAAGATTTTTTTATATAATAGAGAGATGTTCTTGTTTAATGTTTGATCTTTGCCTCCCAAACAATAAAATCTTTGGATCATTCATTTATTGCCAGGTCCAATACAGTTGAAAACAGATATCACCTTGGAATACCCCAGAGACTGCGAATGCGTCTCTCCGTGCCTACTGTGTGTCAAAGTCTCTTGTATCTCGGGGTTATGTTAATTGCCAGGTATTTAGTGGGCAAACCGCCAGGGATCAGCCAGCTGCCATGTAGCTTCTAATTAAACAATCATTATGTGTGAAACAAAAAAAAATTAATCTCATTTAGTGCTGGGCTTTAATCCCTGTCACTGGAGCTCATATTAAGGATCCTACATTTCGCTTATTTTTTTGTTTACTAGAATTTTGATGTTGCAGAGAGAAATAATTCTGGTCTAGGGTAGGAAAAGCCTTTAGAGATGCCCTGAGACCTTCAATCAAACTGCTCATTTTAAGACTCTTACTTATGGAAATTGGATGATTTGTCTCTGTAATAACAGACTTGATGTTCTTGTTTAGACACCCTACATTTCACAAGCCTAGTGAGAAAAGAACCAAGAGAGATGATTAACTAGTGTTGGAATGATTAGCATGGCTTAAATCATGTCTGTGTGAATTTTTTCTCCACATACTCTGATCTTCCTTTATAATAGGCTGAGGGATGTTTTTGAATTGGCCCATTGGTTATCAGCCGTACCACCTGCACTTCAAAACAGGTACTCCACCAGAAACTACGCATGTTTGGGCCCAGCCAGTATTGTATGGGAGACCACATTGCTGCTGGAAGAGGTGCTAGTCAGGCCATCAAGAGATGCTTACCCTGTGGTCTGTATGTGGATGCCAATACCCCAGTGCAGTGACGGTGGCACTGTACTGTAAAAACTGGCGCTGTCCACTGAATGAGAAGGAAAACTGAGATCCTGAATCTGTGGCCATAAAAGACTCATAGGCATCTTTTAAAAAGAGTAAGGTGTTTCTTGATGTCTTAGCCAAAATGTCCACCACAGCCTTATAATTGTACCCCCTTATCATCCCCTGTCCCTTGTCGGCTAACAATGACTCCTTCACCAACTGATAGCTAAAGTGTGGTGAGCATACTGGCACAATAATGGCTGCCATCACATCATCTTTCAATGGGATGCTACACATTCTTAATAACTGAAGTTGTTTCCCACTTTCTATGTTAAGCACTTTCAGTAGGTTAGAAAGGTGTTACATAAATGCTATATAAAAATTATTATTACTACTATTTCTACTACTAATAATAATAATTACTGTAAGTCAGAGTGATGAAGTAACACCACGTCCAAGGTTGATTCATGCCTTTTGTCTAATGCTGTTAATTGTTCAAGCCTACTAACTTATCTCAAGCTAAATTCTACCCCTAACCAAAACAGACTTCAGAACAGGTGGAAGTCATTAGAAGTCAACTCTCAGTCATTAGAGTAATAAAGCACTCGGCTTGACTGTTAAAGCTAGATTAAAATGTTGCCCACATCAAAGTCATCCAACAAGAGCCTCTGGCACAACAGGACCAGAACCAAGTTATGCATATTTAGCAGAGATCCTGGCTTTTTAGCAATTTCCAAGTGGAAAATTTGGAAAAAACATCCAAAGGCTGGATGAGTCAATGTGTTCTAACAGCATTCTGACACTAAAGTATTGTGATAGACAGACACCCAGAGAGCAGTAAGTAAGTAGGCACGGTATAGATCCACCCTTTTATTATCTTATTCAAATGTTAATTGTACAATTAGCCCAATAAATTATGCAGCTCCACCCATAACCCCTTCTGTTTCTTTCTGTATGTAATTTAAAAACATGCACTTGACGTTCCCATTTTTCTTGTTATCTAATGTCTCAAAATGTTTGCGTTTGAATAAGAAAATGTCTCACTTTACATACAGTAAAGTTTATAATATTCCCAGCATGACCTGAAAGACTTTTATATGTGTATACAGTATGTATGCAAGCCAGATCAATGTAAATGTCTGCATAACAATTAAAAAGCTACATTATAAAGAGGTACTAGTTGCTCTGGTCTGTACCAAAATCCTCTAAATCAAAAAAAAATCAGTATAATTTATAGATTTAGATGTGCTGAATTAATTTCTAATATTGTAATTTTTCTACCACAAACCGCTTCTGTGAGATATCGGATTCAGTGTAAAACACAGTTGTGAAGAAATTTGTTGATTTTTTTTAAGAATAAGCTACGTTTGTTTTATGATATACTGTAAGTATTTTTCATGCTCAAAATATTATTTGATGTATACCCTGAGCATGAAAGTGTCAGTCCTTTTTCTAAACATTAGTTGAAATGGAAACAGCCCAAAATGAAGTATTTGCTACAGTTTTCTTGCTCTCAATCAGTATTTTTTTCTGTCTTCTTATTCCTTTAAAATAGGCAGGAATTTATATTTAAAAAGGTTAGAAAGATCCATTTTAGTTGCCTAAAACTGAATAAATTGTTGTTGAAATGTTGTTGAAATGATTAACACAGAAATATGCGGGGTCAGACTTATCCAGTCATTGGTATAAGAAGGTAACGGGTAAACAAATGATAAAAGGATACATACCCTTACTTTATTTTAAAAAAATAAATAAAAGAGTGTGCCACACGTTTCTTGGGAGTATAAACAATGATGAACCGGTTGAGGAACTTCTTTTGTCCTACCTAACACTGGGGCGCAACATGCCTTTAAAAATCCATGTCATACACCTGGGGTCGCCATCTCTGGTCCTGGAGGGCCGCAGTGGCCGCAGGTTTTTATTCTAACCCTTTTATTAATTAGTGACCTGTTTTGCTGCGAATAAACTTCTTTTGAATTCATTTTAATTGATTTGCTCTTGAAGACTCAGAAAATTGAATTGTTTTTTTTTCCTCAGTTAGAGGGGTCATTGATGGGGGGGTGGGGGTTCAAACTTAGAGACATTATATTAGAAAGTGAAGCACCTTCAGAGGGTTATAAGAGAAAAAACTACCAACTGACAACTTTTCATTAAGTATTAATTATATTTAAAATAGAAATTAAGTAAGTCATTAAAAATAATAAATTGTATATTTTCTCTAAAGTAGCGTTTTGTCATTTGAAAGTTCATCTCTCAAAAACTGGATGTGATGGAGCAATTTGGATTCAGTGCCCACAAATCTATAAAGAATGCCTAAAAGTTTTGACATAGGCGAAAAATGGATAAATGTTATTGATTATATGTGCTGCACAGGACAGTGAGTCTGAAGATAGATCTATAAATGGGCTATTCTAGGCTAGACTCATATTTGGCAGCATTTTTTGATTAATCTCCCTGATGGGTCAAATAATGTTTATGTTTATGTTAATATAAAGACTGAAGTTGTAAATGAATAAAAACAAGTATTTTTTGTCATTTTTTTCCTTTTAGTGTAATAGGGTGAATGGAGGAAGAACCTTATTCTTGTGACCATGGTCTACCCAATCTGAAAATATTTGAACCATTAAAATGTATTGGACGGGGCAGCTCCATCGACAAGATCTATCCAAGATTACCTAAAAGCCTCAAATTAGAACCTCACCTACCAGCAACCAGTCTTCTAGGCTTTATAAATAACCATACTCAAAAATAGGAGTGAACTCACCATAACTTTACAAGGGAGATCATGAATTCATTTTCAGTTAGAGTATTGCCAGCTTCCTGCATTAAGCTCAATGCTAGAGAATGTTATTTTAAGTCATTTTATTGTTGTTTTTCAGAGATTCCCTGTATCTGTGCCTCCTGAACAGTTCCACCAGCTTTGTGGCTGGGTTTGCCATCTTTTCTGTGCTGGGATTCATGGCATATGAGCAGGGCCTACACATCAGTAAGGTGGCAGAATCAGGTGAGTGAGAGCTAGATGTTGTTTTTGTGCTCATGTTGTGACCACTCTGGAATTGACATTAGGCTTAGCACTGAGGGCTTCACCCATGTGTTGTCATTTTTCAAATTAATATTTATTGAGATGTACCCATCACTTCAAGGAGAATTTTCTTAATGCCAGACCACTGAGAGTTTGTATACTTGCCTAATGCTTTTATACTATTGATTCAGAAAGTATTCAGACCCTTTCACTTTTTTCACATTGTCATATGTGGCACTCTTGTGCTATAATTATGCATATTCATTTTTTTTCTCAAATCAAGCAATGCTACCCCAGAATGACAAACAGGATTTTAGAAATTGTTGTACATTTATTAAAAGTAAAAAAGGTTTATCACATTTTATTTATCTTGAAATGCTTCTACACCTTGTTTGGTTCAATTGATTGGACATGATCAGGAAAGCCACACACACCTGTCTATAGAAGGTCACATAGTGGACAGTGTGTATCTGAGCAAAAACCAAGCCATGAGGTCGAAAGAACCACAATTCTTACTAGAACTGGCCACTTGGCCAAATTAAGCAATCTTGGGAGAAGGACTATGATAAGATGGTAAGAGAGGTTATTAAGAACCTGGTTGTCACTCTGGCTGATCTCCAGAGAGCCTTTGTGGAAATGGGAGAAACTTCCAGAAGGACAACCATTGTCACAACAGTTCACCGATCTAGGTTTTATGAAGAGTAGCCAGAGAGAAGCTTCTCTTTAGTAAAATCACACTGAAGCCCACTTGGAGTTTGCAAAAAGGCACCTAAAGGATTCAAAATAAAACCAAGACTGATGTCATGTCTGGAGGAAACCTGGCACCGCTCATCACATGTATAATACCATTCCAACAATGCTGGTGTCAGCATGATGCTGTGGAGATGAAAGTACAGAGATATCCTTAATAAAAATATACTCCAGAACACTCCAGGCCTCAGGCTGGAATGAACATTCATATTCCAAAAGGATAATGACCTTAAGCACAAAGCAAAGACAATGCAGGAGTGGTTTAGGAAATTCTCTGTACTTGTGTAGCTGGGCCAGAACACCAGACTTGGCCCCAAACGAACATCTCTGAAGAGACCTGTAAACTGCTGTCTATTGTCCGTCTTCATCCAATCTGACAGAGCCTGAGAGGACGTACAGAGAAGAATGGCAGAAAATCCTTGAAGCTTGTGTCAGACCCAAGAAGATTCCAGGCTGTAATCAATAGTGCTTCAACTAAATGCTGAATAAAGGGTCTGAATACTTGTGTCAAAGTGATATTTCCATGTCTATTTTTAATAAATTTACAAAAATTTCTAAAATTCTCCTTTTAAAAATGAATTTAGGCGAAGCCTGTAACATAGCAAAATGAGAAAAAAAAGGTCAAGGGGTCTGAATACTGTCTGACTACACTATATGTGCTGTGGAAGAGGAAAGACACCTAGAGATACACAAAATGTCTTCTAAGTTATTGTACAATTAACAGTAGTTGTATAAAGAATGTCCAGTCCTCCATTTTAGTTCCCTAATAATTTCTATAGGGACGTTTCCTAAAAACTGTACAAATTTCTGATGGATGGGAAGTCATTTCATTGTGCATTACGCTCACACAGAAGCACGTTCAGAGTGCCCTTATACCACACTGTATATTTTGAGCTGTAGGAGTAAACTGGAGCCTTTGAAAGAAGCCCCAGCAAACATGATGGAAATGTGTCAACCACACAAAGGAGGCACCTAAGCGTACATAATAGTTCTTTGATAAAGCACAGAGGGGAGGCAGATTAAAATTTAAAACTCAGTCTGCAACTTCTCTGCCTGCAGGTCCAGGACTAGCATTCATTGCATACCCCCGGGCAGTAGCCATGATGCCTCTCCCCCAGCTTTGGGCTTGCTGCTTTTTTCTGATGGTCATCCTCTTGGGGCTGGACACAACTGTGAGTGATAGTCCCCTTTCTTTTACATGTCTGAATCAATTGTTGCCTTCACACTAAGTTCGCCATAATGGGTTCTCTGTCTCTCTCTTTTTCTGTCTTTTCTCTTCAAGTTTGTGGGTTTAGAGAGCCTAATCACTGCTGTAGTAGACCTGTACCCTGCAACCTTACGGAAAGGACAGAGACGGAAAATCTTCTTGCTCCTTGTGTGTTCTTCCTGTTATCTCATTGGTCTGCTCATGGTCACAGAGGTTAGTACTCTAAGACTATACAGTTACATATTCCCTTAGCAGCTAGCAGATCAGAGATTTCTTCAAGGTCAATGGTGCTCTACATGGAAAGTACAGTTAGTGAGATGGTAACTTATATGAAGCATGATGTAAAGTGAAAGCTCCTTTTAAATTTGTGAGCATAGAGGTTGGCTTATTTGTTGAATGAAGAGCAGCCCCTGCAATGTCACGAACTACTGTGAAATGATGCCACTAATAAATCAAAACTTCACACACTATAAATACCATCAACCCATATCCTGATCCTGATTGGAAGTAGCTAAAGGCAATCTGGACAGCATTATACGCAATGTAGCAAAGCTAACCCTGGGTGGGATGCCAGTCTACAGGTCAGGTCAGGTGCACTGGTACAGTGCGTTGCCACACCCACCACACAATGAAACAGCTCGGGATCCCAGTTGGCAACCCCAAGGCAGACACACGGTTCAGTCTCTCACTCTAGAAATGATCATATATCTGCCACAGCCAGGTGTTACATGGGTGTCCCCTTGGCCTGGTCCAGCTGCTCGAGACCCTGCGAGCCAGATCATGCTCTGGTAATCATGCCACAAGGCGATAGGTCTGTAACTGACGCTCCCTTACAATTCAGATAACATTTCGTTCCAGTCTTCATTTCACGTCACTGCATAGAGTCTATGTCTCACAGCATTATAGCATATTAGGAAGTACAAGGACTCTAAAGACTTGGACTTTCATCCTTTATCGCATATATTGGGAGTGCCACACACTCCTTTCCAGCATCCTCATGACAACCCATCTTCTCCCAATCTGTCAAGTGACTTCATAGGAAGAGTCACCTTTTACATGAATGTTGCTGCCGAGGTAAGCAAACCTCTAGACAAGGTCGACATTCTCTCTGCAGACAGACACACTATTGATGGCCATGCCCTATTAGGTAACATGGATATGACATTAAACTGCATCTGGCCCTGCAAGTGGTCCTCCAACTTGCGGGGAAAACTTGAGGGTTGGTGGCAGGATTGGCACTCCAGTCACTGTATAAACAGAACAGGACTCCTTTCTGCTTGCCACGGGAGTAGCTCTGCTGCAGCCACCCTAAGGAAAGCTGCTCATATTATGAAGGGGATAGGGGAAAGCCCCCAGAAGAGTCAAAATTAGGTCAGGCTTGTTAAAGATTGGAACTGGTGTGGTGCTGAGGCATTGCCCACCATACTGCAGCACTTGGGTTCCAATTTGAGGCAGCATATCCGGGTAGGTGTGTAGAATGTCAAGTCTCTCCTTTAATGACCAGTCTACCATAAAATCAAAATTGAAAATAAATTTATAAAAAAGTAAACTACCAAAAAATTGCTTTTACTGTAGTAATTTTCAACATAGGAGTCTGCCGGGGTTTTCCCTTTCACATCCCAAAAGACTTGCATGTTAGTTTGTGTAAGAGCCAATCTTTCAAAGTTAATGTTAAATGTTAAATTTACATAAGTGTCTGCTTAAATTCAATAGAATATCTACTCATAGCTACTTAGATTATGGTATAATCTTTTAACCCCTGTATGTTAACATGAAATAGAATTTTCTTAGCTATACTTGTAAAACACAGTGTTAATTAAGCCAGTTAGGAAAGAGTCTCACTTCTAGAAATATGGACTGTTAGATTAGTTTACAAATAGAGCCTTGTCATGCAGTTTTCTGATTGTTGGATACATCATATGACTGTACGACCAAACCTAGACATGAAATAAGATAAGTAAGCTTTAAACAGAACTTTCTTTAAGTGAGAACTTTTCTTTTCTTTGAAATATCAGTTTTCTCTGTTTTTTTGTGAATTGTTTTGCTTTGAATTTTACTAAAACTTTTAAAACAAAGAAGCTTGGATTGTGGAATGATTTGAAAACATGTCACACTATTACCTGAACTGTTCTACGAAGTAAGCTAAAAGCTGCAGAACTTTGGAAGTTTTGGACAAACACAGCTATAGTTTGATTAAATCTGAATTGGGCATTTGTAGGGTATACGTCCTGTGATGGGCTGACACTTCTTTCCAGGGTGGATTCCAGCCTTGTGCCTTATACCAAGGGTTTGTTTGTTATACCAAGGGTTTGCCAACAGTAATCATACAGTATGATTTTTGGTAGATCTATTAATCAGCGCAAACGCTTAACTACAGCAGACTGTTGATGTACATATGTGTGATCAAATGTTGTGTGATATCACCAGACCAGGGGCTTTAAACTTTTTTCTTGGCATATCACATGACCCCTCCAGCAAATTAACTATTTTGCAGGACCACGCTTTTTTTTAAGTGCTGAGTTCTTGCTACATACAACTAAGGATGTTACTTATTTAATCACCCTTCACCCCCAGTATTGTATTTGGAGATTTCAGCCAGGCACTACAGATATAAACAATATATGCAGTATATATATATATATTAAGAGATGAGGAATCTGGGCCAGGATGGTTAGTGGTGCCTTTCCTGTTTTTTGAGGCAATTATAATGGATGGAAAGGGGAAGGATTGCTTCTCAGGGCCATGTGCTTCCCCAGTGCTTTCCTTTGGCATGCTTCCCACTCAGCAAGCAAGGCTGCATTGGAGTTGTAGTTTTGGTGTGTTGTCCTGTTTGGGTCCTCAGGTGCCACTGGGGTAAGCTGCTGGAAGCAGGTTCTCTTGTCTTCCTCCCTACATGGAAGTGCATACAAATCAAAGTGTCACTTTCTGTGCTCATCAGAAGTGAGCACTATCCCTCTTTTTCTAACCACAGTTTAGAGAAACTGCCCAATAAAGGTAACTGACTCCTTTCCTACCTGTTGAGCGACTGTAAATCTGAGACTGTCCCAGTAGGAGTCATCTCATTTCAGGCAAGAGCCAACTGGTAAATTGAGCTTTATCCTGGCATATCTGACCTCTCTACAGACCCTTGAGTTGATATTACCCATTACCAGATGATACTGCCTGTTTTGGTTTTCTGTTTGTTAGCACCTCCATGTGCCTGATTATTTTATTGGACTTCTTAGTTATTAAAAGGGACAACCTGCCTGGTATCCTAACATTTCTTTGTGAGTTCCCTCAGTTAGCGATAATATATATATTGTGACAGATTAGGGCTGTATCGCTCCCTTGAACCCCTGTCCAATACGCCAGACACCAGATGAAAGTCCAAAAGTTGACTTTATTAACACAGTACAGTGTAAAAAGCACCTTCTCCTCCACAATACTCATTAAACAAACCAATAATCAATCACAATAACTACAATAATCAATCCTCCACTCCCAGACGCGTTGCCCTCCGGTTCACCGACAAAAGCGCAATAGACATATGCGCCCCGACAAAACTGTGACGGACAAATGAGGGCTGACAAATTCGCTAACTGGTTTTCGACAAATGTGCGCCGACAAAATCGCGAGAGAGGCCAAGAGAGTGGGACGCCCTTTCTGCAATTCTTCATACATATTTAGAGCATGATCTTAAGGACTATCTGTGTGCCATGCTGATGGCATGCCGCGTCTCATAATATTGACTTCTAAAATAAACATTATTATATATGCTTTAAACTAGTAATTCATATTTAATGAAACTTTTGTGATTTTGTCGGGGCGATTTTGTTTGCGCGATTTTGACAGCGCGTTTTAATCGCTCCTATTTTGTCGGCGCGCATATGTCTATCGCGCAAATGTCGGGTCACATTGCCCTCCTACCACCCAGCTCAGCTCGCCATCTGGGAGCTCCCACAGTCCTTTAATCCTTCCTGACCTGGAAGTGTTCCCAATCCCCAGTCCACGTGATTCTCTATCACTTCCGGGTCAGGTACGAGTCCTTCTTCTCACCCCGGAAGCACGTCACTCTTCCTTTAATGCACTTCCGGGTTATAGGGCACAAATGAGTCTTCAGTCCTCTCTGCAGCTCCCTCTTGCGGCCCCTGTGGTATCCAGCAGGGTTGTGTATAAAAACTACATAGTCCATGACTCCCTGCTGGTCTTCGGGGCACCTCCATACTGCAGGGAGGGCTCCATCTGGCGGCCTGGGGGTATTGGCCGGGATGACAAGCCAGCCAAAGACCACAGTACTCCTCCCCCAGCGGAAAACCAGAGTTTTGCACGTCTTCTCCCACAAGGGACATCTTCCCCCAAGGAGATCCAAAGGTCGGGCCCCGATGATGCAGCTGACATTTCTGTGTAAACCTAGGAGGAACAATATAAGAGTGATTGCTTTGATCCCTTGCCCTCCTAGGACAACCTCTCCATTCATGGCCTGGCCTGCGGCATTCATAGCACAGCTGCGGTCCCCTTGGTAGTCTCTCTCTGTGGGACTTAAAGCACCTGGGTACTTCTGGCTCAACCCCTTTCTCCATTGAGGAGAATTCCCCGGCCGCCTTTGTGCTTTTATGGCCCTTTTCTGACTTGTCAGGAGACCCCTATTTTGTTTTAGAGATATCCTGTTTCATCTGGGGCTTGTTCACAGTCTGGGTCTCTCTATTGAATGAAGAGAGCCCTTTTACTGTCTGAGCCCCTTTTGATCTATAAATTACCGGTGACGGTGTCTTTAGGGCCGCCTCGCTCCTGGAGTTAGCACTGTCCCGCTGCCCCGGATCGATCGGCCCTTCCCCCGTCCACTTGGTTAACAATCCGACCTCTCTTGTAGGGCACGCTGTGTATTGGCACCCGCTATTCATTAAAAGCGGGCCCGGATTACATTGCATCCCTATTACTTTATATACAGTACGGGTCTCTCTTACCTGTACTGCCACATCATGTATTACGGGAGGCTCTCCAGTAAATCACCGCATGTAGGCTCTCACCTTCTCCAACAGCGCTTTGGCAGCTGTTTCCAACTCCCCGACGATCCTCTCAATGTTCGTCAGGACCTGCAAGAAACTATTTACGGGCTCGAATAACTTCTCAAGTTCCCGCAAGTCCAAAGAGTTAATTAATTCGACCAGCGGTAGGCTTATTTCCTCCTTCGCCTTACTTGCTGGCCGGGAGCCAATAAGCACGCCTGCTTCTGGCATGTGCTCTGATGGGTCTCGCGGAGGCTGCTGGGATTTGGAGTTTCTTTTGGTCGAGGGTCGGGTCGCTTCCTCTTTATTAATTTACCGACATCCCGATCAGCCATTTCCCGACCCTCCTTACCTTTTTTTGGGGTGAGCGGTGCTTCGCTCGCTTCCCCCTTCCCCTTCAGAAAGTCCAAGTCCATATCTTTGAGTTCAAAGACACAAACAGCGGGACGCGGACCTCCTCCTTCCCAGAAAGCACCGGGGTTGTTGCCGTGTCCCCCGCCGGCCGCCGTCATGCGGATGTCTTCTCCCACGTGCCCTGGCTCGAACAGGAGCGTGCCATCGTCTCCGCGACAGACTCCTTTCTCCCGCGGAACCTCCAGGTGATCATCTCCGAGGTACATGCACGGGACAAAGTGTGTTATTTTAAACAGGTTGTCGATAACGTTGCCGGCATGTACCTCAGAGTGATCGTTGGTCCCTGGAGGTTTCTCCAGACTTGTAAGGCTGCTCCGTGACTCCTCCTGCACGTCGGCTATTGCAAACATGGCTCTCCCGCTGGCGTTGTCGCTCTGCTTGCCCTTCTTCTTCCCCATTCCGGACTTGTAAATTTCGGGTTCTGGCGATGTTGTGGTGAATCCTGACACCGTTGTCTTCTTGGGGTTCTCTGCTCACAGAAAATTTGTAAACAGGTCCTCTGCAATAGACGCTAGAGTATCCTGCCGACTACACCACTGTGACAGATAGGGGGCACTATCGCTCCCTTGAACCCTTGTCCAAATCACCAGACACCAGATAAAAGTCCAAATGCTGACTTTATTAACACAGTAAAGTGCACAAAGCACCTTCTCCTCCACAATACTCATTAAACAAACCAATAATCAATCACAATAACTACAACAATCAATCCTCCACTCCCAGACATGTTGTCCTCCTACCACCCAGCTCAGCTCGCCGCCTGGGAGCTCCCACAGTCCTTTTATCCTTCTTGACCCAGAAGTGTTCCCAATCCCCAGTCCACGTGATTCTCTATCACTTCCGGGTCAGGTACGAGTCCTTCTTCTCACGTCGCTCTTCCTTTGACGCACTTCCGGGTTATAGGGCACAAATGAGTCTTCGGTCCTCCCTGCAGCTCCCTCTTGCGGCCCCTGTGGTATCCAGCAGGGTCATGTATAAAAACTACATAGTCCATGACTCCCTGCTGGTCTTCGGGGCACCTCCATACTGCAGGGATGGTCCCATCTGGCGGCCTGGGGGTATTGGCCGGGATGACAAGCCAGCCAAAGACCACTATATATATATATATATATATATATATATATATATATATATATATATATATATATATATATATATTAGACATCCTCCACAGCTCCACCATGTATTAGTGAAAAAGGACAATGAAGAGGGCCCTGCCTGGCTCCCTACTCCTGATGTCACATTTCCCCTGCAGCCTCTGTCTGGGATTAGCACGAATATATCGCTCCTGCAAGCAAACTATGATTCTTAGTGCAATGAGAAAGTTGCAAAATCAACTGAAATGTTCAAGCAAATTATAGAAAAAAAACCTGATCTAAATCCGTTAAGTAGTTCTCTCATTCACTAGCTAAGCGGAGGTAAGGTATACGCCTTGAGGCTGGCGTGTGAGTGAGGAGGGCTCTGTGCCAAAGGTACCACAAGTGAACTATGATACATAGTGCAATGAGAGAAGTCGCAAAATCAACCAGTTTGTTCAAGCAAATTATAGAAAAAATCCAATCTAAATCTGTTAATTGTTTCTTTCGTGTAAAGCGGACAGACAGACAGACAGACAGACGTTGGATTTTATATATCCAACTATATATTTTATATATCCACTATATATATATATAGTGGGGAACAGCCCAGACACAGACAGGTAGACATAATGTTAAAGCACAACACACGTTTATTTACAGTTTTTATATTAAGTGATCACGCACAAACCCAGTGCTGCAGCATTAATCACCCCTCAAGTCCTGGCCTTTCACAATGCCTTTCTTCAAATCTGCCTCCACTCCTCTCCTCCCGAGCTCTGTCTTTCTCCTCTCCCGACTCCAGCCATCAAATGCAGGGAGGCGGCCCCTTATATACACGCCCAGATGTGTGCTTCCCGACACTCTTCCGCTGGCGCTCTCCTGTGTGGCAGAAGTGCTGGCTGCGCACCCGGAAGCACTCCGGGTGTCCCTGGTCCTCTTCCCCCCAGCACTTCCGCGTGTGGTGGAAGTGCTGAGGTCCAGGGCTCCAAAGGCACCTGGGCGCCACCTGGCGGTGATTATGGGCCCCTACAGGGTTGAGCTTCAAAGGTCTATACCTGTAGTCCCCAAAGCAACCAGGGCAGTCGCCCCCTTGTGGTCTGGAGGAGGCGCAAGCCCTCCTCTGTTCCTCCTGGGCGTCCAGAATGCTAGACAGCAGCCCCCTGGCTTACAGTACGGCCAATGGTTTAGCGCATGGAAGCTCAACCCTGCTGGGGCCGTTGGCAACCGCCAGGGGGCACCTGGATGTTTCCTGAACTCTATTTAGCAGCACTTTTGCCACTCCTGATAATTGGTCCTGTGTGGAGGTGTGTGTTTGCCAGAGTGGGTCCTACAATGGACTGGCTTTTTGTTCATGGCTGGTTCCTGCCTTGTCACAATAATCTTTGGTGCCAATAACACTAAACTGAATTAAGCCAGTTTGAGCATGCTTTGAGATGGTTCCGAGTAGTGTGTTGTGGTTCTCTAGCCTGATGTCTTGTCCGTGTATTGTATGCTTTTGGTGCTGGCCTCTCCTTGACACCGTAAAGGAAGAAATGGATTTAGAAAATCGAAAGATTTATTAACTGAAAGAATTAAATTATGAGGAATTACTGCTGTTTTATCTTTACACAGGGAGGGATCTACATATTCCAGCTTTTAGACTACTATGCTGGCAGTGGAATTTGTCTCCTGTTCCTTGCAATTTTTGAATCAGTCTGCATCAGTAGAATGTATTGTGAGTATTTTTATGGCAATTTTATTCAAATTGTAAAGGCAAAACAAATTTTATAGAATAAAAAAAGAGAAATCTTACCACTAAAAAAATTACCATCATCATGGTAATAGGAACAGTATACATCCATGACATATCTCTCTACCTCTAGTCCCTCTTCACCCATTATTTTTGGCCATTTTTGATCCTTGTTACCCGTAATCACCATTTTGCTGTATCATATAGAAAGTGCTCAACACAAAAATGAGAGATATAATGATACATCTAAGATTTCTAGAAGGTTAGAAAATATATGATTTTTCCAGAACCAGCAACTGCTGATCTTTAAGGGTAGTCTATTTAATTCTAATGGTGGGTAGTGGCATGGGTGGTTAACCTGTAGAAGGGAAACCAGCAGTATGTCCATTCAGAGGAACTACTAACAGTGTTTAAACAGAAGGGTTTACAGGGTTTTTGGAAATATTAGTAAGGTCTAGTAGAGAAACAAATAACACAAAATGCGAGGAAGGGATTCATAATAGAGCATGACAGACTATTAATCCGAAGGACACTGGGAAGTGTCCTGGAGATAAACCCTAAATGGTTCACCAATTGCAGAAGTCCACGTCAGTTACTACAATCGTCATGTCTTTAAAATGAAGAAAACCCACAGATAGGTAGAAAATTAAATGTTCATACAGAGGGTTTCATGCAAACATCCCACTGAGAATGACTGTGCTGGGATTTGAGAATTCTGGAGCTCCCTTTTCTGACATAACGTTATTTAATTTCTAGTTCTTATGCTTTTCTTCTCTAGCGGCTGACCTTTTATTTGAGAACATCAAGGACATGATTGGCTATCGACCTTGGGCTCCCTTCAAATACTGCTGGACAATTGTCACCCCAACAGTTTGCATTGTAAGTCATTGATGATAGAAAACTCCATAATTTGGGCAGTTTGTGAGTTTTGCAATGTTTATATTGAAGAATTGCGTACTTATTTACACAGCAGTTTAACTGTAGCAATGTAAAGAAATAAGAGATGAAGAAATACTGAAATATTGAATTACATAAGATGTGGCACACAGTGGTTAACAGTGATCCCCTCATATCCATCCATCCATCCATCCATTATCCAACCTGCTATATCCTAACTACAGGGTCACGGGGGTCTGCTAGAGCCAATCCCAGCCAACAAAGGGCCCAAGGCAGGAAACAAACCCCGGACAGGGTGCCAGCCCAACACAGTCACCTCATATTCTTGAGTTTAAATTCCATTGCAGTTAGTGTCTGTGTTAAGGCTGAATGTTCCCCAACTGTTGGGGTGCATGTTCTCCAGATGAGCTTCTTTCCTACCAGCTCCAAAAGATTTGGCTGTTAGATTGATCAATCACTTGTAAAATAAGAAATAGAAAGAGAGATCATGAAAGGCTAGGGACCATTTGGGCACCCCATTAAATACAAGAAAATAAAGAAAAGAGAAAATTTCAATTGTAATCATGGATGTCTTGCATTCTCTGTAGCCTATTGCTACTGGTTCTCAAGGAAAGTATTTCTTGTATACTATGTTTTCCTCTGATGAACTCCAACGGAATAATGACTTCTAATGCCATTGTTTATTAAATAACTCCAGAGGCAGAAGAAGACCAGTCAAACTGCAGGTGACATCAAAATTTGTTTCAGAGCTCATCGTCTGTTATGGTGGTTAGAGAAAAGAAGACAGTGAAAATGTGATCCTTTAGACATTCCGGTTGGCGGTTTTACCATATAAGAACCTTGCAGATGCCCTCAATGTGCACATTTGTGACACACTGTAAAGTATCCATGATCTGGAAGAGTGAGTGTGGGTGTTTCTTGCCATGTACCATAGAGCTATCCAGGGTCAGGTCCTTTCTTGTAGTTGATGTGCTCTGGATAGACCCCTTTCATTCTGAAACCATGTGATGGAGTAAGACGAAAATGGAATTTAGATGGATAGATAAGGGGAATACAAAATAGGATTATTGGTCAGTATAGTCTTAATTGTCTTGGCTTTTTTCTCAATCAGTTAGAACAAAGCCTGGGGAAGTCTGAGATTAAAAAAAAAAACAAGTATTTCAGCATTCATATATGTCCTCCCATGTCTTGTCATGTCCAACTAAGTTTCTTTATCCATTTTCAAACCTACCCCAATTCAAAATGATACTTATTTTTATGTGTGATTCAATTAAAAAAATAATGGTAACCAATGATGTAATTAATGGCCTCACATAATTCAAAATCACTTTATTGCTAGCATGTGAAACATACCAGCTTTGACTTTGGTTAAACACGGAATACAAGACATTACCAACTCAAGACAACACCATTTCAACCCACCCTTAATCTTACATTGTGCAAAAACTATACAAATACAACAGTTTCTTAAACAAAAACATTTATAAACTTCAATAATACCCTTAAATAAATACATAAACTATAGAAAATAATAGATATCAAATAGTACAAGATGATTAAGTATGAAGTACTGTATTTCCGAATAGACAAACAAAACGGTTACCAGTTATATATTTGTAAAAAGTTAGGCGTAACCTTATTTGCGTTTATTTAGGATCTGAATACTTTGAGGAAAGAAACTGCGGAGATGGTGTGTAGTTTGGGTCGCAATAGACCTCATCTGTGATGGCAATTTAACAAACAGATGGCTGCTGGGGTGGCTGGAGTCAGTTGTATTCTTTCCTACTCTCTTTTTTGCTCTGGTAACTAACAGAGCTTTTAATGTTAGGAGATAACAGCCAATGATTTCCTCAGCTGAATAAATCACCCGCTGCAACTGACTATTAGAAAGAGAGGAGACTGAAGGAAACCAAACGGTGATGGAGGTGGTCACAATACTATCTATGATGGCTGAGTAAAAATTTAACAATATCTGCTTTTGATAAGCAAAGCTTCTTAAGCAGGCGAAGGAAGAACAATCTCTGTCTGACGATGGAAGTGATGTGCCTGTCTCATTTTAATATATCAATGAAAGTAGGAATTTGAATGACTGTTCAGTGAACATGAAGCCAGCATATATGAACTGCAGAAAATGTCTGGCTGTCTTTTTATACTTCATTTCTGAGTCTGTTATTGCCACCATTTGGGTTACCGTGTGTCACAGTTTGAATTTGTGCATTTCTGTTTGGTAAAATGTGATGTTTGTGCGTTGTTTAAAGCACATGCTCAGTCAATTTGGATAAGTCTGTGTGGACACAAAATCCTTCAGGTAGGCAGTCAGCTCCCTGGATTGACATCAGAATGGTATCATTTTCTTATCTATAAACACGACTGCTTATCTTTTGTATACAAAGATATTATAAGAACTGTGTGAGAGGAAATATTTTAAAAGGAACCACATCCAATTGCTTAAACATGTTTCCTTTTCCAGGGTACCTTCATCTTTTTCGTGGTTAAGTACACTCCTCTGAAGTTCAACAAGGTTTATGTGTACCCATCATGGGCTTACGTCCTGGGCTGGCTTCTTACTTTGTCCTCCACTTGCATGGTCCCACTGTGGATTGCTTACAAGCTGATGAGGACTAAAGGACCCTTTCTTCAGGTACTTTATTCCAAGCTTTCATATAAATTTTATTTTACTGTTAACGTATTTCAACTATTTAACATAATTTTAAGAGTCCTTCATAATTTGGTGATTTCTTTTCTTTGAAATGTTTCACATAGCGCCTTCAGCTGCTTGCTCGCCCTGCTGATGATCTTCCTCTTAACAGAAAGAGGGAAGAATACTTTGCCTTGAATTTAGGACCCCATCATGCCTCTACTTCAAGAGAAGAAAATGAAACCTTGTGACTTTGAATTTAGGGTGACAGAAGCTTTATCGTATCTGCTGTTTAAAGTTATACCCCTCAATGCTCTATAATAAAATATTAAAGGCTCACATAAAAGATAAAACATAAATCACCCATTACTTCTATTTTCAACTTTTTGTCTGTCTTTTTTCTCTATTTTTTTAACATGATTTTACCCAAACTTCTGCTTCACAACTTGAACTGATTGCCATCCTATCCATCCTAGCCATTTAATTAAGCCTTTTTGGGGCACTGCATTTTTGTATATGGTCAAATTGGTTGACATGCAGCAGGCACTGTAATGGCCACTGATCTAAATGGTTTCTTATGGTAGTGTTCATCTGTGGTTCCCAGTTCCTTCCTAATGGGTATGAATCATTAACAACAGCCTACCCTCAAATCCATATGGTGAATATGAATTGCTACACAATGTGCTGGCTACTCAGTTGCTCCTGCTCTTCTTCCGGGTCAAATAATGAATCATCAGTCCTTAGGCAGCTCGGAAGTACTATGGGCTTCTGTCCCCCTGACTCCGAAGCACTTCCGGGCTGTAGGGAAGTATGAGTCCCCAGGTCCTTTATGAGCTCCCCCTGACGGCACCCAACAGGGCTGAGAACGCAGACTCCACATCCCAGGATGCCCTGAGGGAATCAGAAGCACAGCTACCATCCAGGGGAGCTGCCATCTAGCATTCTGGGGGAGGCAGTGTCCTGGAAAAACTGCCTTCCTCCATTCTTCAAGTTCAGGGACAAGCTGCCGGCCGTCTATCACAATAGAAACAAATAAATAGCATATTAAAATAAGATTAGAGGTTGGCTTTAGCTCCTTATTGTTTCATTTGCATGGAACAAATGACAGCAGACAGATTTTTGAAAACCTTGGATCAATGAATTCTCAATAAAGCTGCCTACTTGGGCCTAAGTTTAAAAAATGTGTATAGTAATAACCAGTCCATGCCAGAGGGTGGCACAATTCTTCTGTCTATGGAGCTTTCACATTCCACTTCTTACTGTTTATAAGTCAAAGCTTTGTTGGCATCACATGTGATGTGCTACAGCAGCTGACATTTACAGTTTGTTATTTTACCAATAAAGACATTTTCATAAAGATTTCCATGCGTTACTGATGCTTAAATACAATGCACATGATGCCAAATCCTGGTGCTTTTATATTTTTAAAACCCCTTTTCTCCAGCTGAAGCTGTTTCTGATATGCAGCTTAGAAAATAACAAGAGGAGGACACGCATCTGATAAATGTAAAAGTCAGTCCAGAAATACGTGTATGTCAGCAGACTGGCTTAGATAAAGTAATGGAAAGGGCCAGTGGAGCACAGGGGAGCCACATCTGTATTGTATATGTGTATAGTAAGGCATTTCCAAACTCTGTCCTTTGACACCTATGTGTTTTGCATTTTTATGTTATTAAGCAGTTCATTTTAGAATTTAATTAAATGTACACCTGATTTTTGCTCATATTTTAGAAAGTATTTGAAACAGATCTTGGTTTACAGCTTATTCATGTGGGATATTATCACACTAGGTGTTGTTGTGTCTCCCCTCTGACAAAGGCAGCCATATGCGGTAGATAACTGGCTTGTGGTAGCTGATAATTTGGGGAAAGGTGGCTTTCATTTCGTTTAAAACACAGACATTAGTTTCAGTTTCCATACTACCAAAGTTTTTTCAACACACAAAAACAGAGACTCCTAAAAACACTCTCTTCTGAAAACATAGTCTCAGTTTTATAGTGTGGACAGGTGACAATGAAGACTCAATTGAACTCTTGTTCTTGTCTTGAACTTGTTTGTGCTTATTACATGGCCCTTCCCTGACTGGAACCGGCTCATCACAACATCTCATTCCCTGATCGGTCACCTTTCTTATTCTTATTCCAATGTAGCACACACAGAAGAATTGCTTTCCATGGCTTTTTCTTATTGTGTTAGGTTACAGAGATTTTATTATCCGAGAGGGAAATTTGCTTGCAACAGGAAAGTACAAAAACTCAAGGCACTGTTACACATATAATAATTTAATATAAAAAGTTAATAAAATAAATAACGATATAACAACTGACAACCATTGTTATCATATAGATAGATAGATAGATAGATAGATAGATAGATAGATAGATAGATAGATAGATAGTGTGACAAAAGCCGCTATACCAGTGCTCAACCCGACACAGACAGACACAGGAGGCACACTGATAAAACAAATAAATCACAAACACAGTACCACACAATTCTTCTTTTCTTTACTCATTCTCCTCCACTCATCCTCAGCAAGCTTTGTCTCCCTCCTCCCGACTCTGGCTCCTTTTATAGCTCACCCAGAAATACTTTAGGTGTTCGATGACCAATTTCCAGCTGCACTTCTGGGTGTGGTGGAAGAACTGCCCACATGGGCTCAGGAACAACTGCAGCACCCCCAGATCTCAACACGGTTGTAGAGAACTCCAAGTCCTATGGAGCCCTGCGGGAATCCGAGGCACTACTGCCTCCCATGGGGGCTGCCATCTACTGTTTCGGAGGAGGTGCTGTTCTGTCCTTGTTTGTTCCCATACAAAGAAGAGGCATCCAGGCTGGGCAAGGGCCCCGGCCATCCGTCACGACAGATAGATAGATCGATAGATAGATCGATAGATAGATAGATAGATAGATAGAGAGATAGATAGATAGATAGATAGATAGATAGATAGATAGATAGATAGATAGATAGATAGATAGATAGATAGATAGAACTTTATTTTTCCCCAGGGGCATTGGCCTTTTACAGAAGCTCTTTAAACAAACAAATAAATAAATAAATAAAAACAAAAAGAAAAACAATGAGAGAAACATAGCTGTTGTCACACACGGGCACATGAGAGGCAGCTAAAGGGCTTGAGTAAGAGCAGTTCCGAACCATGCCGGGTTGTGGCAGAGTGCACTGACTCTTTCTCTCCCTTTCCTACAGACCATTCACGGGAGATTCCACCTGGCCCTCTTGACGTCACCTCTGGGACCGAACCTTTGGAAGAAGATCTTCCTGAGCCCCACACATTTGATCTCACTTCCTGCCTTTCCCTTTAAAAACCTCCATCTTTTTCCTATTCCCTTAGTGCTGTTTTGGACTCGGTTTTGTGCACAGCAGTGCTATCATTTAAAACTTCAATTTGCAGCCAGGAAACCAAATACACGGGTGGCTGCCCCAAACCTTGCTATGGCTCTTTGTGGAGTTTGTGACACTGTATACACTCTGTGAGTACCATTGAGGACAGACAGACATCCTGACTGGATAACAGAGTGACCTCTTGAACAGAAGCTGGAGGCCAGGAGCAGTTCTACACCCTTTATGTTAAGTGGCAGTGGTCTGCTGGAGGTGTGCCAACTTGGACACCCACAGGAGTTAATGGGAACTGGAGTCTAGAAGTGTAACCCTGTCAGGTTCCATGTATGCCACAAGAGGGTGCTATTGGGGGAGGACTGTTTCTCAAACAACCCAGAAATTTTACCCACAAGTCATTCTTGGTCACCAGAAGCCATTTCGGGTCCTGTATAAAAGAAGCTTGTAGCCTTACCTTGTGACACTCAACTTTGGGTAGAAGGACAGGATCAGGTTCACTGTTTGTATGGTTTGGTTTTTGCTGTGATTCATTGTGATAAAGTGCTTATTTGATAAAAAAAATCCATTATTTGAACCAATGACTATGGGCATTATTGGGTCTGGGGTTTGGGGCTTACTGATGCCCGCTACACCTTCAGGTTTAGTACAAAATAGAATCATTGCTTTTGACAGTACACAAATAATTAGCATTTAGCCACATATACATTTAAATTGTGTTTTGTACAGTTTGAATGCTGCCTGCAAGTGCAAAAGGCAAATAATTTGCTTATCCTACAGTTTCCAGTTGTTTCCATCTGTTTAAGGACTGCTGGTTCTGGATAAGATGTCTATGCTCACTCTCAGTGAGAATCTGCATGCATGCCCAGTTCAGGCAGATGTCATATACAGTTTCTTTCATGTTTAATGTGGATGGAGATGCCTTTGTTAATGATATGAAAGCGCTGCTGTGGATTGTTTTCATTTAAAAATGCCATTCTTAAATTAAAACACAGAAGTGTGGACGAAGCCAAAAACATCATAAGTGTATAGCATCCTTATTGTCACTTGAATAAAATACAGTGAAATTCTTTCTTGCACATGCTAAGAAACATGCAATATGTTGCCACACTATAGTACCTACCTTGTCTAGAAACACCTATCTTCATTACTTGAGAAATCTCAGAGAATTTAAATTAATATAGAAATAAGAGTGGTCCCCTCAGCTTCAGCCTCAGGCGGCTGCACTGGAACCATTTTTGGAGCTGGTTATGAGTTGAGCCGCATCATGCCAGGATAGGCTCAGACCCCCATGATGATGAACTGGAAGAAGTGTGTTTAAGAATGTAATGTAATGTTAACTATGAACACTGATGTGGTGTGATGCTCTGTCCAGAGCAGTTTCCTGCCTTGTGTCCAGCACTGCTGGGATAGGCAGCAGCCCTTGTGACTCTAAATGGATCTGTTTATTAACCGATTATTACCAGAAATTGAGTAAAAAAGAGTCTCAGTTGCTGTAAGCCACCCCAATTTGTGGTGTTCATAAGAAAAGTAATAATTTACTTCATGAGAAAGAAGTACATAATTAACAAGAATAGTTTAAAATACTGTGTCAAAATCTGTATGTGCTTCATTGTAAATGTTTAAAAAGATTGTAATAGAAATGTGTAGTAAAGCATCAAAAATCATATCATATTCATAATCCCTGATCTTGAAATAGTCTAAAATGTCACGCCACATGCTTATGTTTTAAGTTTGTTACTTTTAATCTCCTGGGAGTTGCTGTTAGGACTACCAGTAAAGTATCAAATATCAAAACTATTATCATATTCATGATCAGCAACCTCAAAACAGCCTACATTACTGATCCCTATTATTTTAACATTTTGTGAAAAGGAGTAACTTTGAACCATCGTATCCCATTAGGAGGAGAAACCCTGGGGTCAGTTGATGTGGCATGTACATTTTCAAGTCCTTCTGATCATCGTTGTTGAAGACGCCTATTGGTTTACTCTTTATCATAAGGGTGTAATTTGCTGCGCGCATAATGGGGTTCAAAAATGGCTAAATAATGAGGGTATTTTGGGTCTGGAGGGCCAAAAAGTTGAACGGTATATCACATGTGTGTATTTTCTCTAGGTCAGGAGGCGCTGGACAAGAAAAGACTGAAGTGATTTCAAAGCATTCAAAAGAAATTCTGATGGATACAAAAAATCCATAATGACTGTTGCGTGAAGATCCAATCATTCTTCTGTTCATACCTCATTTGTGAACTTGTGTCAGTGTTCTTCTACCATTTTTGTCAGCTTCTTGGCCTATCTGGTTTCTTGGGACACATGTCATGGATGGTGTGGCCAGAAGGCAGCACTTTTGCAGCGCCACACTCAAAAAAAAAAAAATAAATAAAGAATAGCAAGGAAACCAAAATATAAAGAAAAAAAAGAAAAAAAGCTTATAATTCACAAGAGTACAGTCCTTTTGAAATTAAAGTATTAAAATAAGGGAACAAGGACAATAAAACCATATGTTCATATTTCCCCCTTCTACTCCTTCCAACTTTCTTCTTTGTTGGAAAACTCGTCCTTCTGTCAGCTGAACTCTTGTTCACTCTCCTCCCAACTCTAAGTTCAGCCTGTATTTAGACAGAAGCATTCTAATTTCCATTCTAAAAACTCCATCAGTGGAGGACCTGACTACCATTATATGTGTATCTGGAGTCATCCTAGCAGAAACTTTGCCCCTTTTGGGCTTAAGTGTCCCAACGTTCCTGGACCCCAGCCTTCCAATAAAGAGTTATGTGATATCTCAAGACACTTGTCCATCATACTGGGGATCATAAAGACGTACAGTACGTTAGATTAAAGTCTTCCTGCTACAATTTAACTTTATGGTGGATTTCAGTCTCCTGAGCTTACACTACTGCCCCTGGAGTCATTAACCAGACTGTCACTCAATGTCACTAACGATGACAGCACTTCCTGCTACCTGGGCATTCTACAGCCCCACTCCTGTCCTGAACGATGGAAGCAATGGTGCAACCATCAATGGAACTGATCGATCCAATAAAAACAGCAACAGAAATGGAAACAATGACAAAAATAGAGGTGATAAAGAAAAAAAGCAGAACCAGAAGAGAGCGATAAAGAAGAACAAAAACAACAGCTGGAGGCATAATCCCAAAAACTGGCTAAAATCCAAAATACCAGACCTTTAGGCAGATAATAGAGGCAGCGTGGCACAATGCTCAAGCTTCTTCAGAAGACTGTGCTTTGGTGTTCTTTTATTTATCAAGCAACAGACATTAACAAAGATAAGTACATAAGAAGAGGGGCCTGAGGCTGAGTTCGCAAAAATGTCTCATAATGACCTAGTATATTGTTGCCAGAATGAAGACAAAGTACTACCACAGAAAGAATCTAATCTAAAGAAATTCAGGCAGTTGTTGCGTGTCTTGTTATGGACTATAAACCTTGTGAGAAAACAGCCTGCAGTGCACCAAGATCCAATACTCAGATTAAACTCTGAGACACTGAGATAAAGATAAACAAAAAAGAATAATTATCCAGCCCTTTCACTTTCTGTATGGACGTTACTTCTCTCTAGCTCGTTTTGCCCAATTACTCCAGTAATTCCCCACGTTTTAAAAGACATGCATATTAGGTTGTTTGGAAAGTGAGTGTGTGCATTTGGTGTGTGCTGTCCCATTTAGCAACTGGTTCCCAATGCTGATGCTCCCATGACCCTTTAATGGGTAAAAACACATCCAGAAGTTAATGGATGGATGGATTTTCGTTACATTAAATTTTGAGCAAGACTTGTTTGTCAGCATATGAAATCAAAGTGTTTCCTCCCAGCTGTGAAACATTTAAACTTAGCGTGAGAGATGCATTTATTTAGAACATGCAGATCCAGACAATAAGGAGAAGAAAACATGACAGTTTTATGGCTAATTTAAAATTTGCCTTATTATTACATTTGTGAGAAAACAAACTGTGTCATTTTAATATCAGACATATTCATGTGTTGCCCGAGAACTGTTTTAACATGGCATGCTTGTTCTGTCAACCTAATACAACATAGTTATTGGTATTGTTAAATATTTTTTCATCCCTGACCCAAGTAAAGAGGCATGTGAAAGTCTAACAGACTGAAACTCTATGGTCAGTGTTAAAAATATTACTACATAAAAATCATAATGCAATTAAAGGATGGCATTGTTGCAAACCCTCAACAATACATGGCAAGTCCATACATTGTGGTTAATTTGCAATATGAAAATTTGTTTTAATGTGAACACAATTTTATGTGGCAAATGAATATATAGCATAATTGTGAAGAATTAACTTCAACCTGAAAAACACCAAATGTATCCTTTAATCAAATTACCTTACATTTCAATAACCATTTCTCTGTTTGGCAAACATCTCTTCTCTTTGATGTATTCATTGATTTTTTCGTGGTCACTCTATGTACAAGCAATTCACAGGTGACTGTTATAGGGTTGATCAGTGATATCTGTGTTTATGATTTACTGTATATAGTCTTTTAATTCTCATCTGTCAATGGCAAGGTATCTCCATATGCATGCCAAAATTGTGCATGAATGTCAGGGAATTTTAACAACCACAGGTTACCAAAATGATTTGTTCTTTTCGGAAATTTTATAACACAGAACTATGACTAATCTAATCTAATGTAATATAATCTAATCTAATAAACAGTTTGTATTTAGCTGTGAATTATATAAACAGAACTACTAACTACAATACAATACTGCATAATTCCATGCCGTCAGACATCACCTGATAACTCCAGTATATTCACGGAGCACAGCCCTTCTTTTTTAATATTGATCAGCAACAACAAGGGAGATGTGCAGAGCCGCAGTATCTACAGGGGTGTAAAGTTGATCAGCCACAACATGAAGATATGGAAAAGAGTGATGGATTCAATACTGAGAGGAGAGGTAGCAGTCTATGAGCAGCAATATGGTCTCATGCCAGGGAAAAACACTACAGAAGTGATGTTTGCAGAGTATAGAGAAGGTCAGAATGAATTGCAATGTACATATGTGGACTTAGAGAAAGCGTATGACTGGATGCCTAGACAGGAGTTATGGTACTGTATGAGGAAGTCGGGAGTAGCAGAAAAGTATGTGAGGGTGGTGCAGGATATGTATAGTATGAGGACAGTATGACTGCAGTGAGGTGTGTGGTAGGAGTGGTGAAAGTGGGATTGCATCATGGATCAGCTCTGAGCCCTTTCCTGTTTTCAATGGTGATGAACAGGTTGACAGATGAGGTCAGACAGGAGCCTCCGTGGACTATGATGTTTATGGATGACATTGTGATCTGTAGTGAGAGTAGACAGCAGGTTGAGGTGATCCTGGAGAGGTGGAAGTATGCACTGAGCGAAAGGGAATGAGGAGTAGGAGTAAGATAGAGTACATGGGCATAAATGGGAGGGAAGGTAGTGGAAGGGTGCAACTGCAGGGAGCAGAGGTGGTGAAGGTAGAAAGTCAAAAACAATGGAGAGTGCAGCAGAGAGGTAAAGAAGAGAGTGTTGGCATGGTGGAATGGGTGAAGAAGAGTGGCAGGAGTGATTTTTGATAGAAGAGTACCTGCAAGAGGGAAAGGTAAGGTTTATAAAATGATAGTGGAACCAGCATTGTTGTATAGTTAGGAGATGGTGGCACTGACGAAAAGAGAAGAGCTGGAAGTGGCAGAGTTGAAGATGCTACGATTTTTGCTTGGAGTAATGAGAGTAGACAGGGTTAGGAACAAGTGAATTAAAGGGGACAACACAGGTAGAAAAGTTTGGTAAACCAAGTAAGAGAGGCTAAATTAAGATGGTTGGGGTATGTGCAGAGGAGAGATAAGGGGCACATTGGGAAAAGAATGTGAGAAAGAGAAAAAGAGGAAAACCAAAGAATGGACGTGGTGAGGAAGGACATGAAAGCAGTAGGTGTGGCAGAAAATTATGTAAAAGATGTAAATGGGAGCAGCCAAAAAAAGAAGAAGATGTTGATTAACACACAACTGACAAATTGTACAGCTCCATTAATTAACTAGACCTGCAGGTGTAATATATCTTGTCGTCACAACACTGGTTGCAAAGCAGGATCCAACCATGAATGGCACATCAGTCCACCACAAAAAACACTCACAAAGTCAAATCAAGCTAAGTGGCTTTATTGTTATACCATCCATAAACTGTATTATAGGATATGGTTGCAAAAAATAACTTTCTACGGGACAGTAGCGCAAAATATACATAAGCACAGGACAAGTGCCCAGTCACCCTGCACATCTTTGCTGCTCTTGATATACTGATATACACTTACTAAACAGATCTTCAGGAATGTTATGCTCTCAAAACAAAACCTCCTTTTGTTCTCTTAATAACATAGGTTCCACAAGATGTCGGAAAAATTCCTTTGAGTTTCTGGTCCATGATTGCATCACTCAATTTCTGCAAATTGAATCCAACACCAGACAAACACAGCACACATGCCCAACCACCCACTCTTACACCAGTGAATATGGAGTCAGCAATCAACCTAAAAATATTGTCTTTGTGGTGTAAATACACACACGTGGGGACAAAGAAAGCAGGCAAATTCCATAAGGATAGTGATTAGTCTGTAATATGAACCTAAACTCTGGAACTAAATAGCTGTGCTCCACGCTTTTAGAAACAGATAAACATATTTTCACAGTCTTCACAGTCTAAATCACTTAGAGTCACTCTAAGGTTTGCCAGCCATTATATGTTTATTGTTTTCTGCCTATTAACACATTACATGCTATTTGGCAGTGTCTTTTTCAGATACTCGTCTAAAGTTCTTTTTTTTTTTTAATTTATTTCAGCTTTCTGCAAATTTGTTACTTTGAAACCAGAAATACAGTAAAGAGAAAATCATTTTTATTTGATGCAAATACCAAGTAACAATTAAACTTGAAATTGAACTTGAATTTCTCACTGGGTTTAAACAATTTAAAGTTTTTAAGCAGTTATATTTCTTTTCAGAACAGAATCAAATGTTCAAAACAAGACATTTAGCTGTGAATATACTTATGTAAGAGTTTCCGCTTGATCATCTGGAAATCCCGGTGTGAAATGTCATTGCTGGGACAAACAGCACAGAGACAAAAGTGTGTGAGATTAAATCAGGAATGAGCGTGTGAATTATGTGTTTCTCAGACTGAGCTGCTTGGGGTTCAGATAATTGAGTGACACATTTATCTTTAAGCTGCTTTTACCTTTTAATGGCCTGGGACCACTCAAACAGAATATGTTCAACATGTTCAGTATGTTACACATTTGCATTGCTTATGAGCAGATAGTCTTTTTTCAAAGGACTGCAATTTGGACAAATGGCCAAAAGATAGAAGGGTAAATTACAGCTGGTCATTTAGAATTATATTAAGATGGACATGTAGGCCAGCAGGTTATGTGACTTTGTGACTGGAGCCCACTATACCCATCAATGTGAAAGCCACATAAAGGTTTTGTCCAAAAGAGTGAATACACTTGAATGAATAAGGAGAATACAGTCTTATGACATACTGGCCCAGAGAAGTGCATTGGGGCCAAACTCGCAGGAACATTAGTCAAGAAGGCTTGAACCCCAGAGGAGAGTAGGAACTATACAGGGTTTGGTGTGTGGATAAAGGAGTATCATGAATTATAAATAAAAGGTAGAAGAGTGAATGAGTGAGAAGAATGAAGAAGCAAGAGATAGGACCAGAGCAGTGAAAAGATTAATAAAATCAGTTTTGACTTAGCTGCTCAATTCTTTGTATGGCATTCATTGTTTTCATTACCACACATTTATATACATGACCACACAAATTAAATCAAATTAAATACATAATAAAACAGAACAGATTTTATTTTGATTCATATAAACTGATGATGATATACTGTAAATATGTTACAACTAAACCTCCGAGGCATCCACCGGTCTGTTTTGACTAACAAACAGAGCAGCAATTTGAACATCTAGTCAGCAGGTCTAGTTAGGGTACGCTAGACTAAAGTAGTGAGTTTTCAGCCTGGATTTAAAAGCTGAAACTGGCAGGGCATCTCTTCTATAAACAGGCAGATCATTCCTTAACTAAAAGCTTGACATCCCACTGATATTTTAGTAATCTTGGACTCATAAGGAAGATGGCATTGTGAAATCTTAATATGTGCGCTGGTTTGTAAGTAATGATAAGTTCAGATACATAAGCAGGGTCATGAGCATTCAAAAACTTTATACATATAAAGAAATGTTTTGATGTCCTCCCTAAACTTAACTGAAAAACAGCGTAAAGAATTAAGAATAGAAGAACAGGAGTTACGTAGTGTAAAGGAAGAGACTCAACACAGAGAAACATTTGGGGCACATCCATACAGTGAACAAAAGTACATGAGAAAAAAACTTACAAAGACAAAGTACAGGGTGGGTCATTTATATGGATACACCTTAATAAAATGGGAATGGTTGGTGATATTAACTTCCGGTTTGTGGCACATTAGTATATGTGAGGGGGAAAACTTTTCAAGATGGATGGTGACCATGGTGGCCATTTTGAAGTCGGCCATTTTGGATCCAACTTTTGTTTTTTCAATAGGAAGAGGGTCATGTGACACATCAAACTTATTGGGAATTTCACAAGAAAAACAATGGTGTGCTTGGTTTTAACGTAACTTTATTCTTTCATGAGTTATTTACAAGTTTCTGACCACTTATAAAATGTGTTCAATGTGCTGCCCATTGTGTTGGATTGTCAATGCAGCCCTATTCTCCCGCTCTTCACACACTGATAGCAACACAGCAGGAGAAATTTTTGTTCAGTGATGAGGCAAACGTTTATGTGAATGGTGAAGTTAACAAACAAAACCACCGCTATTGGTCTGACACTAACCCACATTGGATAGATCCCTCCAAGACTGTTGGAACAAAAAAATTGATGGTATGGTGTGGTATATGGGGTACAAAGATAGTGGGGCCATTCTTCATTAATGGAAACCTCAAGGCCACTGGATATGCGAAATTGCTACATGATGATGTGTTTCCCTCTTTATGCACTGAAGCTGGCACGTTCCCTGAGTTTTTCCAGCAAGATGGTGCACCACCACATTATGGGTGGCAGGTCCGAGCATTCCTAGATGAACAGTTTCCTGGAAAGTGGATTGTTCGTCGTGGGCCAGTTGAATGGCCCCCAAGGTCTCCCGATCTGACCCCCTTATACTTTTATCTTTGGGGTCATCTGAAGGCAATTGTCTATGCTGTGAAGATACGAGATGTGCAGGACCTGAAACTACGGATACTGGAAGCCTGTGCTAGCATTTCTCCTGCGGTGTTGCTATCAGTGTGATTGCATTGACAATCCAACACAATGGGCAGCACATTGAACACATTTTATAAGTGGTCAGAAACTTGTAAATAACTCATGAAAGAATAAAGTTACATTAAAACCAAGCATACCATTGTTTTTCTTGTGAAATTCCCAATAAGTTTGATGTGTCACATGACCCTCTTCCTATTGAAAAAACAAAAGTTGGATCCAAAATGGCCAACTTCAAAATGGCCATCATGGTCACCACTCATCTTGAAAAGTTTTCCTCCTCACATATACTAATGTGCCACAAACCGGAAGTTAATATCACCAACCATTCCCATTTTATTAAGGTGTATCCATATAAATGGCCCACCCTGTTCATCTTTCCAGATGCAAGTTCCAAACAAGAACTGCCAGCAATGATGTTGGGTGAGGTCATGTGGATTCTGGGCAGGAAGGGGAGGGTCCAGGATGGCAGACAACGGAAGAGATTTCAGCAGTGGAAAGGTTGTCACACATTCATTCTGCAGAGGTGAAAAGAGATAAGGCATTTGAGGACAGCACCAACACCTGGTTTGATTGGAAAATTGCCATCATCTGAGCCCTTAAGAAGTCTCCTAAGCACACTTGAGTGACACAGCCACCCCGTTAGCCCAGACCTGATAGGTGGTACCTTTGATGATAGAGGACTTTAAACTGATAAGGCTGGATGTCCAGAAACCATCTGGTGACATCTGGGTTTGACTTTTTGTGCTGCACCATCCAATGGAGTGGGGCATTTTCAGTCAAAAAGGTCAGGGGATTAACAGCTCACTTGAACACAAAGGTCTCCCATTTCTCTGCCACTTGCCTTGTTTCCCAGTCCAACAGTTTCAACCCTGTCACCACTTTGGCTCAGCATGGCATACAGGCCTGTATCTAAAGAGTCTGTCTTGAGGAGAAAGGGTAAAGAGAATTCAGGGCCTGTTTCAAGTCATGGAATGTAGTCTCTGATTTTGTACTCCATACCACCATGTTGGGAGCATGCTTTCCTGTTAAATCAGTCAAGAGTGACGGTAGTAACCCACTCACCCCAAGAAAGCCCGAACATGCTGCTTGGTCTTTGGATGGGCAATCTTATAATGGCTATCTATTTTTGAACTCTGTGCCGGAACCATACTCCAGCCCACCAGGTAGCTTAAATACTTGTCCTGGGTTATCCCAAAATAATATTTCTTGGGGTTAATCTGCAGACCGGTCTTACTCAGTGTCAGGAGCACAGTCCAAACGTTCTGAATTTGTTCCTTCCAGATGCTGAAACAGACAACATCATCATCCTGGTAGGCGGCACTATAAGAATTGTGGGTCATAACACTCTGTCCACCAGATGTTAGAAGTATGGCATATTGCCAGTGTCCACTAGCGGTGCTAAATGCAGTTTTCTCCTTTGCAGAATCCATTAAGGAACCTGATAGTACCCTTATGTTATGTCTAACCATTGTAAAATGTTGCTGATCATGAAAATTAAATGTCTATAAGAAAAATAAATGTAAGTTAAAAATAGTAATAATAACATTTCAAAACTTTCCTGAATTATTCAAAATGAAAAAAGAACTCTAAACCTAAGCAAACACTCTCAACATAGTTTATATTTTGTTGTAAATAGAAGAAAGACTTCTTGTTAAACTAGTCTCTTTAGCAATTACTGTATATATTCATGTATAAGTCGGGTCTTGAAACCTGATCATAAATTTTTTTTGTTGCAGCACCACAATTACCAATTTCTTCCACTACTTCAACAACATTTAATTTAAAACCAGCTTTATATTTTCTTCTGATCGAATGTTCCATCGTAGATAAGGGATGCTCTTACGATAAAGTTGTATGAGGGTGTGAGATACAAGAACACAAATCAGTGCAAACATCGCTTCAGAATAGTTTGGGTATTACCGTGTGGTCACGTAGACAGAATATGTAAAAAAAAAAAGGCAGTGCCCCATGGTTACTCTCTCAGGTGGGTGTTGGCATATCATAATCTCTTGGACCAATAGTGTGAGTTTTCCACATTCGACTTATATGACCATTATAAAATATCAGAAATTATACGGTAAAATCAAGTCCCGACTTATCCGTGGGAGAACTTACAGTGGGATGCAAAAGTTTGGGCAACCTTGTTAATAGTCATTATTTTCCTGTATAAATCGTTGGTTGTTATGATAAAAAATGTCAGTTAAATATATCATATAGGAGACACACACAGTGATATTTGAGAAGTGAAATTAAGTTTATTGGATTTACAGAAAGTGTGCAATAATTGTTCAAACAAAATCAGGCAGGTGCATAAATTTGGGCACCATTGTCATTTTATTGATTCCAAAACTTTTAGAACTAATTATTGGAACTCAAATTGGCTTGGTAAGCTCAGTGACCCCTGACCTGCATACACAGGTGAATCCTATAATGAGAAAGAGTATTTAAGGGGGTCAATTGTAAGTTTCCCTCCTCCTTTAATTTTCTCTGAAGAGTAGCGACATGGGGGTCACAAAACAACTCTCAAATGACCTGAAGACAAAGATTGTTCACCATCATGGTTTAGGGGAAGGATACAGAAAGCTGTCCCAGAGATTTAAGCTGTCTGTTTCCACAGTTAGGAACATATTGAGGAAATGGAAGACCACAGGCTCAGTTCAAGTTAAGGCTCGAAGTGGCAGACCAAGAAAGATTTCGGATAGACAGAAGCGACGAATGGTGAGAACAGTCAGAGTCAACCCACAGACCAGCACCAAAGACCTACAACATCATCTTGCAGCAGATGGAGTCACTGTGCATCGTTCAACCATTCGCGACTTTACACAAGGAGATGCTGTATGCGAGAGTGATGCAGAAGAAGCCTTTTCTCCGCCCACAGCACAAACAGAGCTGCTTGAGGTATGCTCAAGCACATTTGGACAAGCCAGCTTCATTTTGGAATAAGGTGCTGTGGACTGATGAAACTAAAATTGAGTTATTTGGGCATAACAAGGGCGTTATGCATGGAGGAAAAAGAACACAGCATTCCAAGAAAAACACCTGCTACCTACAGTAAAATATAGTGGTGGTTCCATCATGCTGTGGGGCTGTGTGGCCAGTGCAGGGACTGGGAATCTTGTCAAAGTTGAGGGATGCATGGATTCCACTCAGTATCAGCAGATTCTGGAGACCAATGTCCAGGAATCAGTGACAAAGCTGAAGCTGCGCGGGCTGGATCTTTCAACAAGACAACAACCCAAACACTGCTCAAAATCCACTAAGGCATTCATGCAGAGGAACAAGTACAACGTTCTGGAATGGCCATCTCAGTCCCCAGACCTGAATATAATTGAAAATCTGTGGTGTGAGTTAAAGAGAGTTGTCCATGCTCGGAAGCCATCAAACCTGAATGAACTAGAGATGTTTTGTAAAGAGGAATGGTCCAAAATACCTTCAACCACAATCCAGACTCTCATTGGAACCTACAGGAAGCGTTTAGAGGTTGTAATTTCTGCAAAAGGCGGATCTACTAAATATTGATTTCATTTCTTTTTTGTGGTGCCCAAATTTATGCACCTGCCTGATTTTGTTTGAACAATTATTGCACACTTTCTGTAAATCCAATAGACTTCATTTCACTTCTCGAATATCACTGTGTGTGTCTCCTATATGATATGTTTAACTGACATTTTTTATCGTAACAACCAAAGATTTATACAGGAAAATTATGACTATTAACAAGGTTGCCCAAACTTTTGCATCCCACTGTATATATATACAGTAATCTGTTTACAAGTTATAAGTTACAAGCCCTCTTAAATCTGACTACTCTTCTCAATCACCATATAAATCATTTGCTCTTTTACTTGCACAGATGAAATGACCCAGAGAGAAAAGAGCTTGTTGACATGGTCACCTGTAAGTAAAGCTGTGATTAATCATAAAAACGTAAAATACTGTACTATATACAATTGCTCAGTTCAGCTGTAAAAATCACAGTCCATCCATTCCTAAGCCCCGTTTAATTAGTTCAGGAATGAAGGGTAAAAAATAAGGTTAAAGGGTAAAAAAAAAAATCAAAAATATAAATTTATATCTAGACATCAAGTACTAATGAGGTTAGTTGGCTGATACATAAAAAATCACATTACCTTATTATGTAATAATAAATTTCTTAACTTTAAAAATGTTCAGTAAGCAAATTGATGTGTATTTTAAAACACATTACTATGAATATTTCACCATTTTAAAAAATGAGATTTAAAGACTAATGTTGAAAATCTAAATAAGTTAGCAATTTAAATTAAAAAACAAAACAAAAACACAAGGCTGCAGAATGTGACATTGGGAATAACGCCTAAATAACTCAATAACCTCATTTGTGGTCATTTTTTTCAGCAGCATCATCTGTCATATATTCTGCACAACAGAGATGAATACGTGAAAAAAGTGACATAATTATGTCATATGTGAGTGTCACCCGGAGCAAGAATAAAAAAATAAATAAAATATGACAAATGAAAGCTCAGTAATCACAATAATGATGGAAAATGTTTGTTAATATTTAGGATTTAGGTATCCACACAATTGGCAAGAAACAGCATTATACAATTTAATTTAAAAGTAAATGTTTTTAGCAGCATCAGAATTATACCTTTCACTGTTTGGTTTTGTCACATCCTCTGTTGTGGTGATTGATTGGAATGCCTTCTTGCCCCACCTCTTCAGGCTGATTGGTCGATTGATTTCAGTTTTAGCCCAGTTAACATGTGGTCATTAAAAGGAATGGCATGTGCTCCAAGTAGACAAAAATGAAATGTAATGAGTTAGTTTTACTTTAACTTGAGGCATATTCCGTGCCAAATTGGAATGGAAGTTAATTAAAATATAATATGTCTTTGCAATGCATTTCAAATTGGCACAGATATTGTATGTTGCTTTGAGAATGAATGAATCATTTGATTGATTTATTTTTAACAAAAACTGGTGCCAAAATTAATGTATTTTACACGTTAGATTCTGTTTCATTTTGGCACAAGTAGTCACCCACAGAGAGTTCCTGAGAGTTTTACATAAGCATTCACTTAATTGATTTTGATGTTCCAAATCTCAATGTGTTTTTAAACCTTACTTACCTTACTTTTCCCAGGCTCTCGTTATCATTTTGTTTGTCAGTTTCAGAAGATGCAGTATCATCATGATAAAATTGTGTATTTCAGTGCAAAAATAAATTTTGGTCATTTGAAGCTCTCAGTTTATTATAAGTTGTGTATCTGTTATCACAGGCTTCATATAAATGTGCTATTTTGTTTTATATTTAATCAGGCCAAGTCCATTGTTAAAATGAAGTTAACTATAATTTTGCTTAAAAGAATTGTTCAATATTTAATAATCGCGGGTGACTTGTAAAGAAAGAGGTATTGTGTTTTTTCAGGATGAAGACTTGTGTGAATTTGAAAGAACCCAACTCTTAAGTAAAGGCTTCCTAATCAAATCCATACTCTCTTTGATTTCCATGTGAGCCTTTAAGGCAGGTCCCATTCCTGCCTCTTTAAATGTCTTCAATATGTTTAGCTGGGAGTTTTAGTTGTCATATTATACATGCAGTCTTTTTGCCTTTGCAAGCCACATGAATGCCATTGAAACTGCAATACGGGGGCAGAGTTGGCATTGTCTTAAATCTAGAGATGATTTTAATAGCTTTGCTTTCTTCTAGTCCAAACAAGTCTAAGTGGTATGTAATCCATATCCATATCATTTTTGACATGAGAGATGTTGAAAGTATGATATACTTCCTTATGAAATCAACTATATAATAAAACACTCTGTGTGTGTGCGTGTGTGTATGTGTTTCCGGTTCCTCCTACCAATCAGATTAGTCAGCTTATATTTGGTCTGATTGACCAGTTTGGCTTTAGTGGCTCTTAGGCTTGACATAATATTTTACAGGTGCAAAGTTCAATTCCTGATTATGACAGGAATGAAGAATTTTAATGACCACAAACAGAATAACATACTGAGTGACTTTTGGTTCCCAAATACTAATGAGTTGCAACCCAAGTCACCTTCAAAAGTGGGAAGTATTTGCAAGAATAGGAAGGATGCTTTCACAGAAGGTAATGGGGCCTCTTCTACCATTGGGGGTAGTCAAAAAGCAGACAGGAGATAGATATTGATATACATTAGTTGAATTTGAAAGGTTCACAACATTTAAAAAGTTTCTCGATGTGGTTCTGTGATAACTTCATTATTAACTCACCAAACAAGTTTGAATGGCCTTTTCGCGTTTCTTTTTGTTTCATGGCTTTCCGTTACAACAGGGGTCTCCAACTTCGGTCCTGGAGAGCTACTGTGGCTGCAGGTTTTCATTATAACTTTTTTTGTAATTAGCTACCAGCTACTTACATCACAACCCTTTGTTTCCTGTGTTTTAGTTAAATGTGCAACCACCTACACACTACACCCAGAGGTCTTACTTGTTTTAATTCTTCAGGTCAGGTCAGGTTGGGGAGCATGATACAGCACGCTGCTGCACCCACCACACAATGAAACAGCTCTGGATCCTGGTTGGCAACCCCACAGCCAGACACACGGCTCAGTCCCACCCTCTGAAAAGGACCATCTATCTGCAGCAGCCAGGTGTTACATGGATGTCCCCTTTGCCTGGTCCAGCCGCTCAGTTCCCCAACAGTGAGAATCCTATGAGCCAGATCTCCCTCTGGGAATCACATCACATGGCCATAGTGCCATAACTGACATTCCCCCACAATGCAGGCGATGGGCCTCATTCAGAACTCTGTGAGGAACGACTCATCAAACCATCTGTCCCCAAAGATTCTATGAAGAGACATAGTCTCGTCTCAGGTAACTGGATCACATCCAAGTCTAGCAACCATATAGCAAGACAGGAAGTACCAGCACCTTCATCCTTTTGCAGAGATATTGGGAGCAGCACACACCCCTTTCCAGTGACCTCATGAAAATTGCTCTCCCAATCAATCTACTGACTTCATAGGAAAAGTCACCAGTGATATGGATGTCACTGCCAAGGTAAGAATGCCCCTCGATGAGGTCGACACTCTCTCTACAGACAGACACACTGCTGATGGTTGTGCCCAAGAGTTCATTAAAGGCCTGGATCTTGGTTTTTATAAAGACACTCACAGTCCAAAACACTCAGACTCCTCACTGAGTCTCTCGAGAGCCCTGATCAGAGCCTCCATTGACTCTGTGAAGATCATGGTATTTTCAAAATCAGTGAATCTTTTTTTTTTATAGTTGCAGTTCTGTTAGTTCTATTTAGTTCTTCATATTCTATTTTTTCTCTTACTGTGTACTTTAATAATGCAATATTCTGCCCCTATAACACCACCTATAACAGTTGATGTACAATTTGTAGTTCTGTATTGCAATGTATATCATCATTTTACTGTGAAGTTTGGGAAAGCAACAACTAGCAAGTTCTATCACTTTCATATGCAAAAAAATCTATTAAGAGGTTTTCTTAAATGTAACAGAGAATTCCTACCATAACATTAGAATCTTGCCCCTGGGCACAGACCCACTCTGATGGATGCATAGCTTACCCAGTCAGTCCAACACAGAGCAGGTTTGCATTTTACTTATGTTTGAATTGCATGTTTTTCAAATAACACCAAATGAACTTCAGTATTATTTTTGTTCAAGGTATGCAGTATTCTTGTGACTTTTTAACCCCTGTGTGTGTGTGTGTGTGTGTGTATACATGTTGTGGATGGCTGCTAGGACACTCGTGGACATCAAGGAAATGTTGAGGTGCCAGCAGGGTCACTCCTTTTAATCCTAACATAAATAATATTAAACAAAACAGGCACCCAAAGGTGCAAAAAGCAGTTAAACTAAAACAAGAAGAAGTCTTCGTGACCTTCTCTTTCTCTCACCGTTAGCAGTTTGGGCAGTTCATGGCAGTTCAGGTCGGATTGGGACCATCTCTCTGGATGCCGGAAGGGGCAGAGTAATTTGCCCTCAGTGGGTGTGTTCTCCCTACTGTAGATGCAAAGAGATAACAAGTTCAGTGACAGCGCCCCCTCTCACCCCGAAATGGCATTGCTTATCTCAGATAAACCTGGAAAGTAATCCTCTAATGTGCATACATAACAATGTACAGTATGTTTAAATAAATTATATATCTCTAAAACTACTCATGCAAGAAAAAAAACTGTCAAATCAATAGGCCTGGTCCCATGACAAAACAAACCCGACTGCAGAAATCTCAGTTAAATTAAACAATTTCTATGGCAGTTATTTATTTAAAAATAAATAAAGATAAGTACTGGACCAAAACCAATAGGCCTGGAGCAGGCAGCAAGACAAACACGATTCAACATGTTTGAAAAAGATTAGTCCATTTTTTTGTAAGTTACCAATGTACATAGCTTTCAGCATTCAGGGCAGATATCTTGGAAACCACTCGTTCTGAATTTTTGTGTGTTTGACAAGATGTAGTCAGAGCTCTACATAATACAAAAAACACATCATTGTTCTAAAGAGAATTGTAATTTGTTATACTTCACAGAGACACACACACGTAGACAGACACACAAACATACAACAAGATAAAATCAAGTTTTCCTTATGTTTTGTACATCCTACAATTAGAATCTGAACCTGCCTCGATAGCACATTTCTGACCCCATCACCAGATTTCCATTTACAAGAAAGTAAAATCAGTCTTCTTCCAGCAATCAGTACTGCACTTAACTTATTTAGCCCTCTTCAACCCTGTGTACAGTACATCAAGGACAGGCAGCACTGTAAATGGATGGAGGGTCAGACATACTGCACCCTAAATGAACTGCTTTTGTATTTACTGTTCGTGTCCCATCAGGTGCAAATGAAAGAGGTGGAATCTAAAGCTGTTATCTTTAAGCCAAGGTTCAACCTTGGCATATGTTTAAGTTCTTCTTTTTGCCCTCTTTGTTAATTTTTGATTCTGTGATTACAATTGTTTATGCTAATATTGTTATTTAACTTTGCTTAATTACATATTCAATGCCATTTTAAAAATGTATTTATTGTGTATTATCTTGTTCTTCTAGGTTTCTTGTATTTTGTGGGTACCCATAAGAGCAGAGCCATCAGTACCAGGAACTGCCTCCTTTCTTTAAAGGGTTAGGGGGGAAAAATGATTTCCTTGTGGCAACTTAGAAAGGAAGAAATTATTTTTAAAAGATTAATGCTTATGCACGTTACTTTGAATCAATACTATTATTATATTGTCAAACATAAAACATGAAAATCTAATCAATGTATTAAGGAAAAATTACAATACTACGTAGCCTGGTGTTTGAAATATAGGAGGGTGAGACAAAAAATAATTGGTACATTTGAACAGAATGAACTCCTCTTTAGTAATTTAAAGGAAATGATTAATAATATAATTGATAATGGGAGTCTATTTAAATTCTTTGTTAAGTATCTAAGAGAAACAGAAAAATATAATAAATTCTGGGAATACAGTAATTATAAGTAACAGGATAATAAAGTTAGTACCTCCATTCAGTAAATTGCCATTATTTATGATACCATTCTGGTATTATCCAGAAAAGGAAGAAGAGTCCAGTGCAGTTCATTCAAAATGCTTTGGTGGAGTATTGGATCTTACCTGTGAGTATGACTTTGTTTCTTTGGATTTACTGGTTTTGTTTAATGTTTTTGCCTCTGTTTAAAGATTTCAATTTAGAATTTTGTTTTTGGACTTGTTTGTTTTCAGATTGTCTTTTTTGCCACTCCATTTGCCTTTTTTCTTTTGTAAGATGTTGCAATCTTTTGCTTAATAAACCTCGTTTTTCAAAAACTTTTTTCTGGATCTATCTTAGATCCAGAGTTTTTTTTTTCTGTCCATAATAAGATATTTCCAGGCTTTGGGGCATTTCTAAGCACTTTGCAAGCCGTCATTATCAAGAGCCTAGTATACCAAAGCCTCCCAATTTCCCAGTGTCAGACTCTCCTGGGGTGACACTTATTTTTGGCCTGGACAATCAGTTACCTTTGCCATTTTTGAGAGCACTGAGTGACAACAAAGCTCCACTCTCTGATTGAAGTGTAATGTCTTAATTAGACTTGTAAATATTTTCTAGAGTTATAGCTTCCTTACATATCAGGTATTAAAACCAAAGCATGCCTTCAGACACTCTATAACACTTATACAGGAACACTTTTGAACCAGACTTAGTGTAGAGTTATTGGTACCTCAAATATGAAAGTCACAAAATGTGTCTTGTGATGTTTCAACTTGAAAGTAGCAGCATATTCCCTTTGTCATAATTAATCACACTTTGACAGAAGAGAAAAGGTTATTTAATTCCATTTTTAATTCAGACTGTGGCAGGAGGCTAATGAGACTTTAGTAAAGGAGTAGTCCGGACAGAGCAGAATTCATATACAGGAATCAGAAAGACCTGAATTTAATACACAAGTTAAAACCAAAGTAAAACTGAAAAGAAATCGCTAGAGAAATTATCTTTTTCTTGATAAAGGCTTGCCTTTTATAACCAAAGTTTGGACAACGCAAGAGCATGAGCAATCTGGCCTATCACAATATCATATGCCTAGACATATTAATGCATAGTCACTCGTCCCTGAGACATGTGCTATCATAGCAATCAAAGGAATCAATGTCATTATCATCATATGACAGCTAAATAGAAAAAATAAACAACAAAACAAAAAAAAATAATAATAAATTCAAATGAAATAAATCTTATGTTTAAATTTCCAGCTATGTGAACTATCCTAATACAGTGCCCTCCATAATGTTTGGGTTAAAGACACATTTTTCCTTGTTTTACCTGTCTGCTCTATGATTAAAGTGCCACAGACTTTCATTTAAGGGTATTTGCATACATTGCGGTCACACCGTGTGGAAATGACGACACTTTTTATACCTGATCCCCCATTTCAGGGCACCATAATGTCTGGGACAATTGGCATCACAGGTGTTTGTGATTACTCGGGTGGGTTTCATTGCTTCATTAATGCATGGATAAGAAACCTTATTCTTGTCTGAAATGTCATCATTGTTTTTATTTTTTCTAACTCTTTAATAATGCACTTTGCTATCCAGAATCCAAATGAGGTTGGATAAGGATACTTCTGACACTCCAATGGATAAACCTGTCATTCATAATGAAAGAGGTCAAGTAATTAAAAAAAGGCTTTAAAAATGGCAGGATGATGATCTTTCCAGTATGTTACCAATTATTGAAATTGGTAACAGAGGTTAGCATTACTTTCTTAAGGGTTGTTTGGATGTTGTACATGAGGGGGCCAAATAGAAAGTGAAAGTGATCAAATCAACCGGAGGTGCTGAAAACTCCTGTCTGCATGTCTCGGAAGCACAGATTTCAGAAGAATGGACTTGTCCTATTAGCAGAAATGATTGCGCCTTACCATGAAAGATCCATCAGATCAATTTTTTTTGTGTGGTGGCCTTGCCCATTTTTCTTTCCAGGGTAGTTATGCTGCATATCATTTTATTCACCTAAAAAAATCTGAAGGATGACCAACAGCCAGCCACACTACTCTTTCTTGATTCTTCTTCAAGCTAAAACAACCAAGAGCAGTAATAGCAGTAACAGTAAATGTATTACATGGGGTCTAGTGAATGTGCCCCTAACCTGTGCTTCTGTCACACATGCAAAACAAAGCTTTTTTTTGATTCATAAGTCATAAAGAGAGAAATGGAGAGAGACAACAATTGAGATGAGATGCATGTGTGGAACAGGATAGGCAATAAAGCAGCAGAGCCACCATAATTAGCAGAGAGTGGTGAATAAGCCTGTTTAGGATCAGCGGTGAAGCATGATTTTCCTATTTTCTTGAAAATCCTTTGATACAGTCCCAAACTGAAGATTAACTCTAAAACTGGAAGCTGCAAGCATCAGAGCTAACCTATAAAATTGGATCTCAAGATGGTTAACCAGCAGGAGACAGACTACAAATAAGAGGAGAATGTTCCATGTGGAGCCCCTCAGGGGTATGTCCTTGGATTGTGTCATTTTCTGATTTATGTTAATGACATTGCTTCTGGTATAGTTAGTACATTTGTCAAAATGGCAGATGATACTAAAATTGGACACAGAAATAACTATTTAGAAAGACTTGGAGAAGCTCTAGAACTTAGCAAAAACTTGTAAAATGCATTTTAAAGTAGAAAAGTGCGAGTGCTACATGGGGGCAAGGGGAACAAAATAGAGGAGAGCAGAAACTGTCCTACAGGAAGTAACCTCTGGAAAGGATTTAGGCGTTTATGTTGATACAACATTCTCATCATCTAAGCATTGTGAAGAAATTTAGTAATAGTTTACATTTCTAGAGCTTGTTTAATATAAACCAAGTTATGCCACACTCAGGCTATATAATTCACTTGTGTTGTGTGCAAGTCTGGTCACCATGCTTAAAAAAACATAATACTTAAAGCTGTGCAACAGTGAGCTCCCATTGCATTGTGGGAGTTAAGGACATGTTGTACAGTGACAGACTCAGAGAATTAAACAAGCCTGTTTACTTTCAAGAATAGGATCCTTCATGGGGACCTAACCCACATCTTCAAAATCCTCAAAGACAAAGGTGAACAACATACTTGAGGGCACCAGTAGAAATGAAAGGGAAAGGTGTTTAAGACTGAACCGCAAAGAGTTGTGGGAAACTGGAAAAAACTGCAAAGACAGTGAAGCAGAAACCCGGACAAGCATGAAGCATCTGGATGAAATACTGGGACAGCTTAGCTATTAGCTAATCAAACACGCTTGATAGACTAAATGGACTCCTCTAGTTTGCTGATTTTGAAAAACTGTTATTTTAATGGTGTATAGAGAGACATTGTAAGGTGCTTTTTAATTTACATGTGCATCAAGTTACTTGGGTCTCAGCTTGATTGCCAACTGGACTGATGTACTGAGGTTTCTTGTTGTCTTGAGGGTATCCACTGAGGGCTCCCCTTATTCTAAAGGCATGCCACTAGGGTGACATGCAGCTCTGATTTGGACTGGTATGTGTGACTGTGCCCTGTGAACTGTCCATGGCTGACTACAACTGTGTATCTGTTACTACTAGCAAACCTTAAAAAAATGACAGCGATTCTCACTTTAACCGACATATCATCGTTTGGGTATCAATGTCTGCATTTTTGCTTTCCTAGTATATTATACACTCTCATAATCTTCAGCCCTGTTACTTCCTCTTGTGTGAAAAAGCAGCCAGTATCTGTAGAAATTAAACTCTTGTACTTTGAACTGAAAGGTTAATTTAAAACAAACCGCATAAGAGAATCTTGCAACACTACAGGACCTGCAGCTTTTCTTCTTTTGCCAAAGAAAACTTAAGAACCTCATTTCTAAGAAGTCATCACGCTGAGTCGGCATTGGTTTCAACAGCCGCTCTGTGAACCAAAAGGGGGAAATACAGATGTAGCTAAAGGTGTGAAAGCAAAACATGTCAGCCAGCCACAGATGATGCGGTTTAATGTTTTTTTTTGTTTGTTTTTGGTTTATATATTTAAAGAAAAACAAGAGCAAAACTTAGTTAGGCTAAAAGAATTTCAGGAAATAAAAAACTTGTTTTATCCTGCACCAATAAAACATATAAATTGGATGTAAAAAGGAAGAAGGGCAGAGGTGGGTTACGTTGATCATTATGATTAAGTTTTCCACTATGTTATCACTTCGTATTTATAGCAATTTTCATACTGACCCCATTACAAAAATAGAGTATTTGTCTAAGAGTGTGAGAGTGACGTGTCTAACCACTGCATGGGCTATAGGGGGTGGAAGCAGTGCTGGGGTGGAGTCTTGGGGGACCATTTTTTGTAAGGGCTTGGGACACGTCCTACCTCATAGAGATCCAAAAGGACAAACAATTGTCCCAGATGATAGAACGATGATGTATTTATTCAACTCATAAGTTGTTTAAGATTTCTCTTGTTGGGGACCCATTGCTTTAAACAAGCCAATGAGGATCAAACTTAGGTTTACCAGACAATATTTTGTTTCCTGGTTTATTTTTTTTAGCATGCAATACTCATTTCTCAGTTCATCTACACAGTAGTATTCAAGTCATTGCAGAATGAGCATTTTGGAGCATTAAAAATCACCAATCATATCAACTCTATCCAGAATAGGCAATATCTGACCAATCATATACTGTATTCTTTGTTAATAAAGCGAAGTTTAAATGCGAGTTGTGCAGCATCAAGGCACTTAGTCCTAAAAACAACTTGCTTTATGTATGTGCTTAATCCATCAATATGACTGTTGTAATGGGTAGCATGCAGGGACTGGCATCCTTGCTAGTATTGAGCAAGGACCATTACCCGGCTGGGAAGCCCGTGCAATGGAAGGACTGAGGGTGATAAGCATAGATAAATATTTTCTCTTCCAATATGCTAGATGGTAGCCTCCATGATTTAGGATTTCCACACAAACACTTGCAGGGCATGCTGGGACAATGTAGTTCCGTGAGGCAGCCTGGGGTTGGGTTCCATGGAGTCTGCCAGGAAGAGCTGATGGGATTCACAATACCTACTTTATGGGACTCCCGATCGACCTGGAAGTACTTCCATTGGGTTAGCACAGGGAGTACTCCAAAGTCCAATACAAAAGAGACAACTTGACCTCATCCAGGGGAGTTGGAGTCAGGTGGAAGAGAAAGAAGCTCGCCTGGAGAAGTGGACCGAGGGAGGTAAAAAAGAAGGGGAATGACTGTGTTGGTTTTTGCTGTTTTTGAAGCCTTTGTACAAAGTAGTTTGAGAGAACAAAACTTTTTACAGTATTTATACCGGGACGTGTCTGCAGTTATGGGTGCTGCAATGCATCCTGGTGATCACACTATGTGTTTATGCTTGTTTAACAAAGAACTCCAATTTCTGTAAAATGATGTATCTGGTTTGAAGAACAACAAACAGTCAAACATGCCATACATATGGAAATAGATGTTCTACTTCCTGTTGAGGACAAAGAAATATTACTCAGCATATTAAATCCAAAAACAAAAAAATAAGAGTAAGTATGCCAGACAGGCCATGATTTGAAGCACACACATTTTGTGCAAGTGTTGGGATGCTCGCATGTCATTATGCAGCATACATAAAATACGATCAGCACATCTTTGAAGGGATTTCAAATTCACTTGAGTTATTGTATGCTCAAGCTGTGTTGTAGACAGCATTGTAACAGAGCAGTGCACTCCCATCTAAAAGCAGTGCTTCTCTGGTTCAGTCCTGGGGGACCCCAGTGGCAGCAGGTTTTTGTTTCTCCTAATTGGACTCCTACCTTTATTAAGCAAGCTGTTATTTTCCAGTTTCTGTGGTTTTTACAAATACCTGGAAATTACAAACTGGTCATGCTATATTTTTACTGAAGGAAGCTTTGATTTATTTGTGTTATGTGGGCAAGAATTCATTATTTTTCCCTTTTACATATTTTTGTGGTAACACTTTAGTTAAATATGCATGTATTACTCATAACACTTCCAAAGCATCAGTACAATGTGGCCTACTAAAATAACTTCACTTTGGAACTACCAGAAGTGACATAAATGAGGGGCATTTCTCTTATTGCACTCTTCAATAGATGGGCCTGTGAATCCTCCATATTCACAAGTGACTTTACCAGCATATTCAATTCCTCAGTGCACAGAGATGAATAACCACTTTACTGATGCTTTATCAGTGTAATTAATACCAAAAGAAGCCTTTGTTAAGGTCTAGCTGCTTAAGAGTACATGAGAAATAGATGCATGTTTGCAGTATTTATATTAAAATGCCACCTTTTTAATTTATTAATGTTCAGGTAATTTAGACAATTATTTACTAACTAGCAACTTGGAGCGCGCTGCTCTGCGTGTTGGATGACCACAGTTGAAGGACTCAATTGTAAGGACCTCTCGTCAGGTGTCTCATTGGCACGCTTTTGCCTCTTTCTTCGATCAAGGCGTAAACTGTCTTCTCTCTCTTGTAGGGGTTTCAGTTGCCTTTCGTTGTGCAGCAGAGACGTGTCGTTGAGCTAATCTGTGTGAATGCAGAGTGTCCGTTTCTTGCGAATGTGTCCTCTCTCGCAGGAGCAGGTTTAGTTGCGTTTCGTTACAGCATTGTTCCGTAAGGTCTCCTCCGTACAAGTGCACATGGGTAGCTGAAGATGGAAAGGCATAGTGGGCATAGTGAAACATACGAATTGGTGGCCAGGGGAACCATCTGACTCAGACGCGGGGCTCGAAATACTCAAGTGCACATGTTATTTATAATGTAATTTTATTTTTTTGTTATGAACTTCCCCAAAAGAGTTGATCCCTGTAAATAGTTAATAGTATATGAACAATATAATCTGTTGTAGTACGGGCGTTAATTAGCGTCACACCTCATAACCTGCATACACCACATGTTTGGCTGTAACGCCAGAAGTGCGGTGGACGCTGTAAGGGTAGGTTGTGGTTTCTGTTTCTTTCTTGATTTTTTTATTTCATTTTATTGATTATTTAATAGGCAGAGGGGAGAAGACATTAATGTGACGCTCTGTCTATTTCTTTACTTTTGTTGTGAAAAGATTTTCGGGAACAGGAAAAATAAAAGCAAAGGGGAAAGAATGGGGGCGAGGGGGGTAAGGAGGAATTCTGAGAGGGGACGGACTGGGGCTTTTCTACGGGGCGGCTATACAGCCAAAAGGAACGCGGACCCGGACACGGACACCACGCTGGGCTTTTATTATATAGATAAGCACTCAGATGGATAACACTGAGGTAGCTATTCCTTTCAGAGTTATCTATGCTGATATCTACTCTGCTTATTATTAATTGTTGGTATTCAGATACAATTAAGAAAGCAAACTCCACAGAAAAAGTGAATTCAAAAATAGCAAAGCAAAGTAAGCATTTACGTATACAGAAAATACATCTTAATTTCCTATAAGTGTAAATCTGACACTTTTCTAAACGCAAAATTAAAAGGAAGAAATGTGTCAGATAATTAAACAATAAGATCAATTAAAGGTAACAGTGACTGACTGATTGAGAAACTGTTAGGAACAAAAACCTGCAGGACTAAGGGGGCCATGAGGACTGAACGTTGAGAACCATTGGTTTAAAGTACATAGATAATAAAATGCTCTATTACATGAATGAGTTTAAAGGCTGCACTTGTTTAGTTGAATTCTTTACAGCTGTCGTGTGTATGAGCAGTGTAAAAGTGTTTGTATACAGCATTGTAAAACCACGATAGTGCTGCTTCACAATAGAACCCTGCTTCCTCCAAAGGGACCGTCCCGTATGCTTTCGTTGAGAATCTGTTCACCCTGATCAACCTTTAAAAAATGTGGACAACTGAATTGATCGCTTTGTTCTGTATAGACCACTGTCTTAGCCACTGGGCCACAACAGCCATTACTAATACATAAGTTCTCAACCATTGAAAGTAATGTAAGAACAAGAGCATCACATGCATCCCATTCAGTATTTCCCACTAAGCACTAAGGGTGTAATAAAAAAAAAAAAAACTTAATGATTATTTTGTGTCCAAGTTGTTTTTTTCGTTAGATTAGCCTAAAACTGGCACAAAGTTTATAATAAAAGTAATAAAGAGCGCAGCTGTTGTGGATATTATTGCTACAGAGGCATGTGGTAGTGAAAGGAAGGCCGAAATAGAATTCCAATCAGCTTGGCAATAAAAATGTTAAACGCAAAATGTTGGCTTAAGGCTGACATGGGAGAAAAAAACGTCAGAGTTAATCATTTCCAGAGTACATTATTGTGGCTGCTGTGGGTTTGGCCCAAGGGAGCCGAGCAGTCAGGAAGAGCAAGTAAAGACTTGAGCAATCTGCCTACATTTCTCTACGCATGCAGTAGGAGGCACTGGTAGGCTTAGTAGGTAGGTAGGTTAACTGAAAAGCAACAGGAAACAAGGTGCATCAGCAGTGATGCATATGTGAAGTACACATTCACTGACTGAGATAGCTGTTGTTCTTGGCACTTCCTTTTTTTTTTTAATTAATATTTTATTTTATTAAAATCAAAAAAAAAAAAATCATACTTTGTGGTAAAATTGTTTAAATGTATTTTCTCCTCATCTGGCAACACTCAATAACCTACAATGACAAAGCAAAAATAAGATTTTAGAGATTGAGGCAAGTATTCAAACCCTTTACTACTGTAAATACTTAGCTGAAGCACATTTGGCAGCCTCTATAGCCCCGGGTTTTCGTTCCCATGAAAAGACAAGCCTTAAATACCTGGATTTTCTACCATTTTTCTTTGTGGATACTCTCAAGCACTGTCTGGTTGGATGGAGATTGGTAGTGGACAGCTACTTTCTGGTCTTTCCATAAATGCTCGATTTGGTTAAAGTCCTGGCTGGGTAACTCAAGGACATTCCTAGAGGTAACCTTAAGACAATCCTGCATTGGCCTTTCTTTACGCTTAGGGTCATTGTCCTGCTGGAAGGTGAACCTTCTGCCCAGTCTGAGGCCGGGGGTACCCTGGAGCAGGTTTTCATTATGGATATCTCTGTTCTTTGCTCTGTTCAGCTTTTCCTCAAACCTGACTAGTCACTCAGTTACTGTTGCTGAAAAACAACCCGTCAGCATGGTACTGTCGTCACCATGTTTCACTGTTGGAATGCCTGGCTTCCTCCAGATGTGATACATAGAATTGATGCCAAACACTTCAATCTTGGTTTCATCAGACCAGAGAATCATGTTTATCACCACGTGATTGTCCTTTAGGTACTATTTTGCATCATCCAAGCAGGCTTTCATGTATTGTCAGATTAGAGGAGTGTTGCAGTCGTTTCCATCCTTCTGGAAGATTCTCCCATCTCCAGATAGGTATTCTGGAGCTCAGTCAGAGTGAGAACTGGGTTATTGGTTACTTTTCTCACTAAGGCCCTTCTCCACTGATTGCTCAGTTTGGCCAGGCAACCAGCTCTAGGAACAGTTGTGGTTGTTCCAGACTTACTCCATTTAAGAATTATGGAGGCCACTGTTCTCTTCAAAACCTACATGAAATGTTTTTGTAACCTTCCCCAGATCTATGCTTTGACACAATCCTGTCTCTAAGCTCTGCAGGCAATTCCTATGACCTCATAGCTTGGTTTTTATCAACTGTGGGGTCTCATGTAGACAGATGTGTGTCTTACCAAATCATATCCAATCAATTGAAATGACCACAGGTGGACTCCCAACAAGGTAGAATAGAATGGGATGCATGGGAGACAAATTTCAAATATCATAGCAAAGAGACTGAATAATTGTGTCAATATGTAAAATTTTATTTTTAATAAATTTGCCAAAATTGCTAAAATCACAGTTTTGATTAATAATTCTGGAGCGTTGTTTGATGAAGGAATAAATTAATTTAAATGATTTTAGTATAAGGATGCAATATAACAAGATGTGAAAATATGAAGGGGTCTGAATACTTTCTAAAGGTGCTGAAAATGCAGTTTTGATGTTATTTAATTTACAGTGTCATATTCATTCTCTCTTGTTAGTGTTGCACAATTACCATAAGTTTATAAGTAAGAACTTTTTTGTACTGTGTTCAAATAATAATACACTTGAATTTGACCATGAAAATGACCCACACTAATGCTCTGCTATTCTACCAAAGCCATGATTAGCTGCAGTCTGAGCTTCTACACACTTTCAGTTTGCACATTTTTGCTTATCTGATTTCTGTTTGGTTTCAGAATTTTAACAGTGATAAGTGCTGGTCTTGCATTAGTTTCATGATGTAATCTTCAAAGCTGCTGCTTTCATTTCACTGCAGACAATATTTGTCTGTTTGAGAGTGCCATATGCATGATAAATCCTTTATAAGTAAGTGTGCAAATAAGTCTGGACCTGATTTGCTGAGACTGAAACAAAATGCTTCAATTTCATTTTTGCACTTTAGATCTGCCCTTCTTATAACCTTATGTTATAAGAATGGAAAATATGCTTGCAGAATTGCTGCTTTGCTGAAACCATAGAATTATTCCTTTCTTACTAATGTGTTTAAGACCTCATCCGTAAGACTTGCTTTGCAGTTTAGACGTACCCTTTCAGTCAACACTTTCCTGCTTCTCATTTCATGGGTATTTGTGAGTGTTTCCTTTAGCATGTATCCAATTCATGTGATTTAATTCAGGGGCCTGTGTAACAAGTAAGCTATCAGCTTTTCTGATCAAATCAAATTAAGTGATATCAGCTTTGCAAAGTTTCCCCTGGGCTAAATTTGTATGGAAGCCAAGAAAGAATATACAATACCATTACAGGTATGCACCGTTTATTGTGCACAATGCATTCTGTGAAATACAACATTATTCAAATTGGGCGTTACAAGAACACCATATTATACAGAGTACTTAGCAAAGCTGTCTGGGATAGTATAGTGTACAGGTTTTGACTAAATACAAAGAGAACGCTACACAGGGCGTGTGATATACAAGATTCGGTGCTGCTGCCTGCGACTTAAAGGACAAACTGTTATATGTTTAATATTTTATTTATAATTAGGGAAAATTCACATTTTTTTTTCTTTGAATAAAATGGTATATGTTTATTTGATATTTGGACTAAATCTTCATACATTATACACTTCACATCATTATTAGTATAACATGGAAAAAGTTTCTACGAGGGATATCCAGAAAAAAAGGTTACAACAGCTGTTAAAAATCAAAAAATGAATATATTTCAACCAAATTTACAGGGTATGTTCCAAAATATGTGTTTATTTCTCAACATTATCGCCGTCAACTTCGATGCACTTCTTCAGCCTGGGCACCAGCTTTTTTATAACCTCGTCGAATACCCTCCGCTCCACCTCCGAAAGCCACTTCTCCACTGTCTCCTTCACCTCCTCATCGTTGGTAAAACGTTTCCCACCCAAGAATTCTTTCAGTTTGGTGAAAGGGTGAAAATCTGAGGGCGCAAGGTCCGGGGAATAGGGTGGGTGGGTAACAATATCCCATCCAAAGGACACAAGCAGGTCCTGGGTCACGCGAGCGGTATGGGGTCTGGCGTTGTCGTGAAGGAGGGACACACCACGAGTCAGCATTCCCCTCCTTTTGTCTTTAATCTTTTTTTTCAATTTTTTTAGGGTCTCACAATATGTTTCAGCATTGATGGTGGTCCCTTTTGCTATGAAATCCACCAACAAAACCCCTTTTCTGGCCCAAAAGACAGATGCCATAATCTTCCACTCTGAAAACTGAACATTGAATTTTTTGGCTGATGGGGAATGGGTGTGGCGCCATTGTTGGGACTGCCTTTTGGACTCAGGAGTATAGTGACATACCCAAGTTTCGTCTCCAGTCACAATAGAGTCAAGGAACACATCACCCTCGATTTCATAACGCTGAAGAAATTCACATGCAGCCAAAACGCGATTTTGGCGATGTTCTGGAGTCAACATTTTTGGCACCCATCTTTTTCTGAGACAATTTCACCCATGAGACTTTGTGAGATGTGTGGGAACATTTCATAAAGGGTGTGAATCATCACACGACGATCACTGCAAATTTTTTCATCAACTTGCTGCAGAAGCTCTTCTGAAACGAGAGATGACCTCCCACTCCTTTCTTCGTCATGAGTGTCAGTGCAACCTTCTTTGAACAACCTAACCCACTTGTAAACATGCTGACGTGACATTACCTCAGGTCCATAAGTTTCCACAAGCTAACGATGGATCTCAGCCGCGGATCCGCGACGCAAAGTGAGGAACTTGATGACCGAACGAATCTCGCATCGGCAGTAGGTGGAGCAAACGGCCTCAGCAGAGGTTGTCGAACTCGCTTGCTGTGATGACATTTCACAACTGACTGATGCGGTCCCAGGCTTATTTTGACCGTTAGGACTCCCCTACACGCAGGTATGCCAACCTTCGAAAAAAAAAAATTCCCTGCACTCTCCAGGGCACTTGTAACCTTTTTTTCTGGATATCCCTCGTACTTTAGGTATGTGTTCAACATTTCTTGCATTTCCTGCCATCCTACACTTACCCAGATCTTTGTAGACATGGGACACACATGAAAAGCATGTATTCCAAATAACAATATACTGTATTTTTTACCCTATACAACTCCAGGAACCTCACACGCAGATAAGGAGCCTTGGCTTGAGCTGAGAGAACTTTTTGCCCGAGTTGAGTTGCGTCAAGGTGGGAATGGGACAGCAGGCTGCTTGCTGCTTGTGCTGATCGACACATTTACAAAACAAAAGACGCTAATGGAGAGGTGCGAAGGGTTTTAACGTGGGCTGGGATTACAAGTTCTTTCATAGGCTTCAGGGATTCTAGTGTTAAAATCTTCATGGCATGCTCCTGGTGAATTCTTTAACTTGTTACAATTTAATTTTTAAAACAAAGTCTCATTGTCTGTAATAAAAGCATAAATTCTTGAAATTCTTCAAGGCACCTAATCTGTTAAATTCCACCAAAGGAAAATTCGAGGTAGTTTTTACGACTTCTCCAGCAATTGTGGCCAGATGTCCCTCGAAGCCGTACCCTGCTGCGATTCCCTGTGTGGCACAAAGAGAGAGCACATGAGAACTCACAGCCTTGACTCATATCCATAAGGTATGTGTTTGTTAGAAATATGGACTTCTTTGAATGAGGAGTACCTGTTGTGTTCTGAAGATCCAGGCCATGTTTGAAATCTGATTTAGGAGTGTTCCAATGGCGGAACAAATGTGCCTTAAAATTTGTTAATCTTTTTAAAGAATTCATCTTTTCCATATATAAAGAAGGGAATGAAACAACAGCACAAATAAAGTGACAAAGGACAGGAGTTGGGCTGAAAAATGCCGAGGTAGGATTATAGGACCACTGACAGGGGATGCTTTGGCCAAATGTAATATTAAGGGCCCAAGAGATAATCACTTCTTAGGGACAAATATATTTCGGGAAAAGTAAAAGGGGTGTCAGCCAGGAGGTCCATTAGCTTAAACTTGGCTTCCTGCTGTCTTGTGTGATAGACAGCTGCTATGAGGCAGTCCTGAAAGCCATTGCTAGCAGGGGCTTAAAAATACTTTCTAACAGGCAACCCGAGAGTCGGGAGGATTCCTGTTGACAAGGGCTGAAATGGTGAAAAGACCAGAAAAAGAGAAAAGGAACAAGGAGTTAACAGGAAGAAAAGCTGACATACGAAAGTGTGTCAGCCACCCTATCTGCAGTAGAGAGATACAGGTTCACCCACTGTTTGACTAGGTCCAGAGAGACATGTACATGTATTGTATTTACATTCATGTTGCTGTTTCTAGTACCTAAACATTTCTGTCTTCTCTATGACTAAAATGGACCCCTTGCATTTAGTTACTTGGCCTTCTTGCTTCGTTTACATTCAGTGCCTGCTTATTCATCATTTCTAGGACACATGATTAAATTATTTACTTTGATCTAACCCATTTTGGACATACCGATACCACAAAAAGAAATATAACAAAAATAAAGCCTTTTTTGAAATGCTGCCCTAAATATTTATTACTTGTCTCTTACTGTTTCAACATAGTTTTAAGCATCTCATGATTCACCTTTCTTCACTTTTTCCAGAAATAATGCTTTAGGCCTTCAGGAATCAGGAAGTCCAACATCAAAAACATGGAAGTATCCTAATATAACTTCTGGTGGCTTCTGGAAGGAAAAGAAACTGTAAAGATTTGGTAGTATGGAACTTCAGTAGCTCGTAGGTCAGGATGAGGACAAGTTACAGCAGCTGCAACAGCTGTACCTGGACAACCAAGAGAAGTGCCAGAGATCCATGGGTTGACAATTTTTTAATCAATTCTGTTCTGTTGTCTCTTAGTTCTTCTCATGTAATGGTGTAATTTCAGTTTAATAATTTGGTTGACTGGGCTTTTCCACTGGATCATGTGTGAGAGAGAGCTGTGTCAGTGATCCCATTAAATGGCAAAGGCATCTGCCTAGTGCACCATCTTCTGCAAAAGTGCCAATTCAGCAAGCTAATCTTTGTCTCAGACAGTGTGTGCCATGTTCTACAAGAACCTTGCTTTCTTAAAAATACACGCCTTCTGTAGTGACAGCACAGAATAGATATGTGATGTTGGCTAATAGGAAAGGCCAACTTCTCCCACCACCCCCACCAAAATAATACATTGAAAGTGAAGCGACGACAAGAGGACAAGGACTTGTTGAAGATTGTTTCAAAAGGAAAAGTCAAAAGCCACCAGGTGCTAAATACCACAAAATGACAAAGAAAGAAAAGGAGACATCACTTCTAGATATATCTAGACATGTCCTGTAGTAGTCAGAAAGGTTTTAAGGAAAATTCTGCACATTCAGCCTGAAGTTACTGCAATGTCATAATGAAACATGCTTTCATGGCCATATTAAGTCAAGAGTTAATATTCCCTGGGGTTTGATTGTGTTTATATCCCTGATCATTTAAGAGCTGCACTAGTGGCACGGGTAGGTAATGTTATAATTATTGCTGAGTGGCAAAATTCACAAATGCATTTTTCACAGTCAATAAGGTCTGTTTGCTGACTGAGATTGTTCACTGAATATTTTTTCCTACAAATTCTCCTTGGTCTGTCTTAGTTGAGTCTTTTTTCCCAGTGTCCCATGATGCTTTGTGAAGCCAGCGTGACATCACAAAGCTGTAGCAACCATGTGCAGAACTTTCATGCAGGCCTGATGTAAGTTGCAGTCATGGTCCATTCAGTACTCCATCTGTATTTTCATCCTGCATGTTTAAAAATAGGGCGGCACTGTGGCGCAGTGGGTAGCGCTGCTGCCTTGCAGTTAGGTGACCCAGGTTCGCTTCCCGGGTCCTCCCTGTGTGGAGTTTGCATGTTCTTCCCGTGTGTGCGTGGGTTTCCTCCCACAGTCCAAAGAAATGCAGGTTAGGTGCATTGGCGATTCTAAATTGTTCCTAGTGTGTGTGTGTGTGTGCCCTGGGGTGGGCTGGCACCCTGGCTGGGGTTTGTTTCCTGGCTTGTGCCCTGGGATTGGCTCCAGCAGACCCCTGAGACCCTGTAGTTAGGATGTAGCGGGTTGGATAATGGATGGATGTTTAAAAATAAAGAAAAACTTGCAGTATTTTCATTTGAGAGTTACATTTGCTCAGTGGTTCTCAACCACCAGGTCATGACTGGTGGGTCATGGGTTGGTGCCGTTTGTTCATAAGTGGGTTTCCTAAATGTTCGACACCACTGTGCAATACGTTTCCCTCTTTACAAGTGAGCTCAAACCACCAAGAGGATGGTTTGCATTGGTTGCTAGCGAGTTGTCATGAATTTAAAAATGCAAAACTGGATTGCTGGTTGAGGAACACTGCATTCTCATGTCAAAAAATATCCCATTATCTATACTAATAAAAGGCAAAGCCCTCACTGACTGACTGACTCACTCACTGACTGACTGACTGACTGACTCACTCATCACTAATTCTCCAACTTCCCGAGTAGGTAGAAGGCTGAAATTTGGCAGGCTCATTCCTTACAGCTTACTTACAAAAGTTGGGCAGGTTTCATTTTGAAATTCTACGCGTAATTGTCATAACTGGAACCTATTTTTGTCCATATACTGTAATACACTCACCTAAAGGATTATTAGGAACATCATACTAATACGGTGTTTGACCCCCTTTCGCCTTCAGAACTGCCTTAATTCTACGTGGCATTGATTCAACAAGGTGCTGAAAGCATTCTTTAGAAATGTTGGCCCATATTGATAGGATAGAATCTTGCAGTTGATGGAGATTTGTGGGATGCACATCCAGGGCACGAAGCTCCCGTTCCACCACATCCCAAAGATGTTCTATTGGGTTGAGATCTGGTGACTGTGGGGGCCATTTTAGTACAGTGAACTCATTGTCATGTTCAAGAAACCAATTTGAAATGATTCGAGCTTTGTGACATGGTGCATTATCCTGCTGGAAGTAGCCATCAGAGGATGGGTACATGGTGGTCATGAAGGGATGGACATGGTCAGAAACAATGCTTAGTTAGCCCGTGGCATTTAAACGATGCCCAATTGGCACTAAGGGGCCTAAAGTGTGCCAAGAAAACATTCCCCACACCATTATACCACCACCACCAGCCTGCACAGTGGTAACAAGGCATGATGGATCCATGTTCTCATTCTGTTTACGCCAAATTCTGACTCTACCATTTGAATGTCTCAACAGAAATTGAGACTCATCAGACCAGGCAACATTTTTCCAGTCTTCAACTGTCCAATTTTGGTGAGCTCGTGCAAATTGTAGCCTCTTTTTCCTATTCATAGCGGAGATGAGTGGTACCCGGTGGGGTCTTCTGCTGTTGTAGCCCATCCGCCTCAAGGTTGTGTGTGTTGTGGCTTCACAAATGCTTTGCTGCATACCTCGGTTGTAACGAGTGGTAATTTCAGTCAAAGTTGCTCTTCTATCTGCTTGAATCAGTCGGCCCATTCTCCTCTGACCTCTAGCATCAACAAGGCATTTTCGCCCACAAGACTGCCGCATACTGGATGTTTTTCCCTTTTCACACCATTCTTTGTAAACTCTAGAAATGGTTGTGTGTGAAAATCCCAGTAACTGAGCAGATTGTGAAATACTCAGACCGGCCCATCTGGCACCAACAACCATGCCATGCTCAAAATTGCTTAAATCACCTTTCTTTCCCATTCTGACATTCAGTTTGGAGTTCAGGAGATTGTCTTGACCAGGACCACACCCCTAAATGCATTGAATCCACTGCCTTGTGATTGGTTGATTAGATAATTGCATTAATGAGAAATTGAACAGGTGTTCCTAATAATCCTTTAGGTGAGTGTAGACTGCAGCTCGATGGTCGTGGGAGGCGGAGTTGCGTACATAATCATGTGAACTGACTGTGAATGTAGTTCGTAGAGAACAAGGAAGAGCTCCAAAGAGCGCTAAAGAAAAAAACGCATTACACAATTGAGAAGGCAGCAAAAGAATATGAAGCGTGTGACGCATTCAAGCATATTCATAAGTGCAGCTACTGCGGAAACAAAGCACGGTGTAAACCGTAAGTTTAAATTAAGTTTATAGACACGCTCCCACTGCCATTTGTCATGCCTAAGACGAATACGATTTTCGCGAGATACAAGTTTAATGAGAAGACACAAGATATAAACGAGACTTTGGATCACTTTGTAACAGAGTTTATCATCACTGATGCTGTTTTTAATTTTGCGAAACAGGCAAGATTTGAACCAGAAAAGGGTCAAAACTGGGAGATGGAAAAGTGCCTAAACAATGAAGTCAAAGAGCAAGATGAAAATTGAGACCAGAAGAACTCAACTAATGTCAGTAGTCCTAACAGTTCAGAAAATAATAAAAAAATATTTGCTATAGGTTTAGGCTTTTTATCCACAGCTCTGATAAGGACATTATGGAGTGGGTGACTATTTAAAGCCGCTGCTGCAGTTTCCTCTTGGTGACACAACCCCCATAACGATGAGAAAGCTTACCCACGCAACTGGAACAAGCTGCGGTGCACTCAAGGTACAAAAGATGGGCACCAGAAGAAATACCATTCAAAAATATTGCTATGTATTTTTGCCCTTGTAAAGCTCCAATGTTAATACCCCAGTTTACATAAGCAACATGTTTAGGCGTTACCCTTGTTGGGAAAAAGGAAGTTTATGTATCGGAAGTCTGTATTTGAGTAAAAGTGTGTATATTGTCCATGACTGTCGTCATTATTTGTTGGAGTAGAAAATATTACAACAAATATAACACTGTTAGCCTAATATGTTGTGAAATGTTGTATCTCTCCATTGATTTCTCATGCAGGGTTTACTGAAAGCTGATTCCTTGAACGTCTGCCCTGCAAAAGTGCCCTGATCTTCCCCAGCTCCTTCCATGTAGTTCAAATGATCTTTTCTCTTTGATTGTCCATTCCCCCGCATATTCACACCACTCATTTGGCGTCAGAGGAAACACCATCTGCACTCACTTTCGATCTGAGCCAAGATGCTTCCCGAGATTCACCATGTGTCCGTGCCGATGGTTTTAAGCAGATGTGGGGATCCAGTAAGTGTTCTAAATACTGCTCTTGGAGTGCTTGATCACATCTTTCGCTCGGTCTCGCACTCTCCCTCTAACTGTTGCTCTCACACAAACATGTGCGCACACACACACACACTATGGCTGTCTCCCCAGGAAGGCCCCACCAGAGATTTCATGCCAAATGAACCACTGGTTCCACTTATCACTGATCCAGTCATTTGCAATATTTTTGCAGCCCCAATGAGTGTGACTTTATTATATGGTATGTCAGAAAGCCAAAAATAAGCTCCAAGAGTTTTACAGCCCCAAAGTAATATTTTGGATTAGGGCAGCATAAATGTTAAAGTCATCTTATTCAATTCAATTTAATTTATTCTTGCATTGTGCAATTTATATTACAGTGAAGTACAAAACATACTCTTTACATACTTATGACCTCATTTTAACATTTAGTAAAGTCAGTTGATATCCCAGACTGATTTTACATCTGTCACAAATGTTACACTTTAATAAGCTAAAGCTGCTCTCTTCTCTACTATCGTAAAAATCAATATGACTTCGTTTTAGTGTGGCAGCATTTTTTGAACTCTCATTTCAATAGTGTAAAATGGAGCCAGTTAAGTTATTGCTACGGCTAATTACACTTTGCAATATAGGATGAGACAAAATAGTTTGCGTTTATAATTTGGAAGTGATAAACCTGCCAGGATGCACTGTTATTAAACACTAAAAGAGAAAGATAACATGCTGTGACAAGAACGACACTTAAACATAATAAATGTTTGGGGCAATCACCTGTATAATGTCCTATGGCTGTAAAAAGGTAATTTAAAGTTTAGATAGTTTTTCACTCGACTGAGTCCACTATTGAACTATTGAAGAAGGACAAAAACGGCAGCTTTAAAGGCCAATGTAGGAAGTGACATTGACAGAGGCGGGACCAGAAGTGACATCATCAGGGCCGCCGGAACCCTGTGGGATTTCCTGAGAATTGTCTGCAAGGGATTGAGAGAGTTACTGCATCCCGCCGCCCCCTGGTCGGACGTGGGATTGCCATCATTCCGGCACTTTAGATGACTCCTATTCACATGTGCGTCACAATGCCTTAACTTCTATTAGTATGAAAGAAAAAGACAAAGGAAGGAAAGACAGACTTGTGATGGAAAGTGAAAAAAAGTTTTTGCCAGACTTCAGAAACTACCAATAACAGAATAAATCAATAAAAAAAACTGGAAGCGATTAAACTTCAGCAGACTACCAATCTATCTAACCATAATATTTTTGAGCATTTTCATGAGAAAATTCATATTTCAGAGGGAAAATTATCATTTTTAAAATCCAAGCAATAAATATGCAAACAATTATTCATATTTTGCGGTTTCTGAACTCTTTTAGGACCCCTCCCCATGGGACGACACACTGAAGCGTGACTGCTATGTCTATGGGAGGCTGCTTGTCCGTCGTGCAGGTAACCATAGATTCGCAGGGCAGCAGCATAGTGTCACAGAAGCAAATAGGAGCCAATGGTGGTGAATACTTATGTACATGCAATTTCTCAGTTTTTTTATTTTTAATAAATTTGCAAAAATCTCAAGTAAACTTTTTTCATGTTGTCTTTATGGGGTGTTGTGTGTAGAATTCTGAAGAAAAAAATGAATTTAATCCATTTTGGAATAAGGCTGTAACATAACAAAATGTGGAAAAAGTGATGCGCTGTGAATACTTTCTAGATGCACTGTATGTGGTACCACAATGGGACAATCACATTCTCTCCTATTCCATCCATAGTGCTGAGAAAACTACCAGTAAGGGAACTTGACTCTATCTCTTCCAGTCTTCTGTCTATTAATCACAGAGTCAACAGAAGGAGCCATCACAGAACAAACCTTCTGCATATCTAATATTCTGGCAAGGAATCCTATGTTGAAGCCCGTATTTGGCTATCTATGCATTGCTTTGCTTTCCTCAAGTACTTTTACTTTTGTTTAGGTAAACAGGGCCGGCCAGGGTGGCATCAAAACATTTATTGACCTTACCTTTGTTTCCTCCCTCAACCACAGTGGTTAGTTTTGAAAAATTTGCAAAATCCTAAAATTCTAAAATCCTGTTTTCACTTTATCATTCTGGAGCACTGTAATAGGGATGAAATACTGGAGTTTTTTTAGTTTATTAAATAAGACTCATAATATTAAATTCAGTTTTTTTTCTGAAGATAAGATGTAGCTTTGAAGTGAATAAGCTATGTGACCATGATTATAACTATATTATACAGCCCATAATGGAAAACTAGCTTTGCTTTTAATTGTGTGTATTTCAAAAGGAGTTTGAGAAAAAATAAATGCAGGCACATGACAAGAAGTCATAACAAGCAGAGCTCAATGATTATATCATCATTTATGCTGTCTTAAGGAATTGTTCTGTTCTGTGTATTGTATTGTATTGACCCCCTACTTTTGACACCCACTGCACGCCCAACCTACCTGGAAAGGGGTCTCTCTTTGAACTGCCTTTCCCGAGGTTTCTTCCATTTTTCCCTACAAGGTTTTTATTGGGAGTTTTTCCTTGTCTTCTCAGAGAGTCAAGGCTGGGGGGCTGTCAAAAGGCAGGGCCTGTTAAAGCCCATTGCGGCACTTCCTGTGTGATTTTGGGCTATACAAAAATAAACTGTATTGTATTGTATTGTATACTGTCAGGGACAGCCAGGAGATGGGAGAGAAGATGCAAAAGGAGAAGCTGAATGAAGACTTTGAAGGTTGGCAAGAAAGGAAAAAGTTTTAGAAGACATTGTGAACTAAGTTTAGATATGCTCTTCTTTTGAACCATTGCCTAAAAAGACTGATGAGGATAAATAATACGTTTTTTAGAGTGTTGAATTCTGGGATATGAAAATGGGATAAGAATCCTGTAAAGGATCTGGAAATGAAAAGGAAGCATAAGGAAGAAGTGTTATCTGTTAGAATGTTTATGTTTCAGATACACTGATCAGAATGTACATGCTTGGGGTGATTGGGCACTTTGTAATTTAACTTGTACCTCTTTATCAGCTTAAAATAACTGCAGGCTGACAAGTAGCAAAGACCAAAGTTAAATTTTAATAATTTTTACTAGGCGGCATGGTGGCGCAGTGGGTAGCGCTGCTGCCTCTTAGTTAGGAGACCCGGGTTTGCTTCCCAGGTCCTCCCTGTCTGGAGTTTGCATGTTGTCCCTGTGTCTCTCGTGGATTTCCTCCCACAGTCAAAAGACATTGCGCCCTGTGTTGGCTGGGATTGGCTCCAGCAGAACCCCGTGACCCTATAGTTAGGATATAGCGGGTTGGATAATGGATGGATGGCTAATTTTTACTAATGTTATTTGCTAAAAATAGCCTTCAAGCCACAGTACGAGGTGAGAAACAAAAATAACTTGACTGAGCTTGGGGCTTTCCTTGAAAACTGGAGATCGGCCGAACGTGAATCATAGAACTATATCCCCTCCTACACGCCCTCTCAAACCAACGACTGGCTAGGTATATCCTGTGAATAGCCCAGTTAGTATTTCCACAACAATCGCTACACAAGTTGTCGCTGTAATGTCAGCTGAAAAAATCTAACAGCGAATCAACACCAAATCATGAAATTGAACAAAATGGCCACAGAAACCTATGAGATGGTAAAAACAGTGTACAGTGATAACAGTGTGTCTCACACACAAGTTCTTGAGTGGTACAAACGTTTCAAAATAGGATAAGAAAATGTGGAAGACGTTCCACACCCAGGTTGCCCATGCTCTTCTCAGAACAGATGAAAACATTAAAACAGTGAATCAGATTTTTCGAAAATGATTGTAGTGCTTTTTCCGTAAAGCAGTTTTTGACTGACAAAAACATTCCTGTCCTCAATCATATTTCTTGTCCTCATATCAATATTCACCTGATTTATCTCCCTGTGATTTTTACTTGTTCCCAAAAATCAAAAGTGACCTGAAGCGAACACATTTTTCTTCAGTGGATGAAGTGAAGACAGAAATGGCAAGCTTGTTGAAGAGTCTCAAGCAAGAAAACTTCCTGCACTGTTTCAATCAATGGAAAATACGTATGGAGCGGTGTAGAGATGGGGAGGGGGAGTATATAGAAGCTGACAATGTTTAGAATGCTGTAATTCATCAATAAATATATTTTTTTGCCAATCCAGTTATTTATGTGTCTCACTTCGCTTAAAAGAAAATACAGCTTTTGAGAGAAATTTAGATGCTATACAGCTATTGAGAAATGTAGATGTGAAGCTGATGAAATGGAGGAATGATGTACAGCTTCTGATGTAAAAATTTAGAATACAGTGTTAGTATGAGAGAGAAAGGGGTGTAGGCTGTTCTAAAGCCACACTGAGCCATTGTGTTCTCCATAAAAATGCAGTGGCACCTACAAGAAGAAGAAGTGAACCAAGGCTGTGACATGAAGGTAAACGCATTCAAGGAATGCCTTAATTGGATTAAGAAAAATGTTTATTTAAATTACACGGACATCTTCTTCTCTCCTGGGGCCTCATGCATAATGCAGTGTGAAGAATTCACACTATAACATTGTGTATGGACAAAAGTGGAAATGTGCGTACACACAAAAAAATCAAGATGCATAAATCTGTGCGAATGCCAACTTCCACGTTCTGTTACATAAACCCCGGTCAGCGTGAAAAGTAACACTTGTGCACGCGCTTGCTGTCCCACCCCGTCTTGTCCCAGAATTATGCTTCTTTGAATAATATAATAATCTCTTGCAAATAAATATAAATAGCCCTTAAGCTCTGCCTTCTGTGGAAAGGCAATGGCCAAAGCATGGGGGGGAAATAGAAGAATTTCAGCGAATACCAAGTGGAGGCAAGGAAAAACTTACTATTTGTTGGTTTAAACAGTGTTATAAACAACAAAAGGAAGTTGATCGAGTGACATAGTGTGTCAGAGAAACTCGAAAGCTCAAGTTCACAAAGTCGCACAGTGCCAGAAATAAAAAAGAAGTTGTCACATATCAAAGTCGCCGTGAAAAGGAGAGTCTGAGTGTCATATGAAAGCTTATTAGGGTACAGAGAAAAAAAAAGGCACACAGTGTGAAAAAAGCGCAAAATGTCAACTTTAATCTCTATATTTCCACTTTAATCACGTAGTTTATTTTGTCATTAAAGTAAAACATCATAAACTTCATCTTAAAATCGTTTAACTTACTAGTTTCTCAAATCCCATTGTAACTAAAGTAGCATGTTAAATGTTTTGTTTTTATTTGATCTTCTATGTGCTCTATGTGTGTAAATCACTACGTGCTTTTTAAATGGGCTTTCTCTTCCTCTGACAGGACACAGAATCCATTACATTTATGATATTACAGCTCTCTGAATAACTAAAATACTGAGATGTATACTTGATATCATTTTCATGATGATAGGAGTTAAAGTTATTAAACATGTGACCTTTGATTAAATAATTTATTGCAGCAGTACTGCCTCTTTCAAACATACTAACCTCCAATTCCTGTCCTTCCTTTTCTTTCTTCAAGTAACCAATCACCACACAATCAGCTCTGTAGTAGACGTTAAGCCATCTGTAAGCTTAGAACACAGATTCTTCAAAACTTTTAAGGAACATTGAAATATCTTCGTAGTACATGTTTAATTATTCCATCCATTTATCTTCCCTTGTCGCGCCAGCCCCAGCAAGAATACAGCGCAAAGCAGGAGCAATACGTGAACAGAGCGCCAGCTCCTCGCTAGCGCTGTGGCACCAGTCCTCACATGTTTAATTATTAACAATATAGATTATTTAAATTAAGTTAAAGTTTTATCTGTATAATATAATAAAAATATTTTGCTGCATTTAATCTTAAAAATGATACCGTCATCATATGTAAATATGCGCTTTATAAAGTAGCTCAGGTTGTGCAATCTTATAACTGTATCGCAAGTTTACAGTGAGGTAATTGTACTTATAAGTACAAACAGTTCTACAGGGAGCACTTGGACTGATTGAGTGCATTTATAGTTCTTAGGTTGAAACTGTTTCTGAACTGCGATTCAGTACAGGAAACGCTCTGAAGCGTTTGCCGTAAGAGAGCAGTTAAATAGAAACATTGGCTGAGGCAGCGTGTGCTTGATGCTGTAAACAGATAATTCTCTTTCCGATCAGCTGCTGTACTCCTGTGATTTACACTCAGATACAGTGATATAAATACTCTGAGTGGTGCAGTGAGAGTAATATCGAAAAAGATGATCCGCTGTGGCAACCCCTAACGGGATGGTATTTAGAATAGTTTGACCATTCTGTGGGCCATTATATTGTTACAGGTTAATTACAATCAGATGCCTTAAACTAATAAACAGTATGCGGTTAATTTCAGTGCATTTATAAAGCCGCGTCAGGGATGTGGATCTGAAAAAGAAAGGGAAACCTCACTGGAACAGTAGCACTGCTTTGATGCTGGGTGCCGCCAGTTTGCAAATCCAAGCGGAGAACTTGCGTACACCAGGGTTGGAGCTACCGTGAAAAGGTGCATGTATTTACGCCAAGTTTAGGTTTTATACATCGCGATTTGAACGTGGAAATGTTCATATGAAACATTTTTGTGCGTATGCACCATTTATACATGAGGCTCCTGATTAATTTACTAACAAGGCTTGCAGTAGTATGGATACTGATTTGAACTGTTCAGGTTGTATCATTTACTTTTTGGCATCTAGTATTTAATGTCTGGTTTCACTTCAAATAAACATAAGTAATCATTACATTATAGTTTAAATATTTCCTCATTGAAATTGTTCCTGTTTACTAACATAATCTACTCCAGTGTGCTTGTTTGAGTGATTCATAACTTACTTAGCTCTTTCAGAGTAATCTGGCCCTTGATGGAGTATCTTACATATTTGCTGTGCAGCTCTTTCAGAGGTAGCAATGACGTAACCAACTTCTGGTCCCTGCTAAGATTTTGAAGTTAAGGTTCCTAGCCTCTGCCATATTGCTCTGTTTAGTTAGCTTTGAAAGGGCTGCACAAAATAATCTGACAAGTCCCATCAGGAATGCGGCTTGAAGTGCATCCCTTTCTGGGGAAGTTCCCTGGGGCAGTGATAGACCCTTGGCCCTTGCTAAGGTATTCTGAAGTTGCATTTTTTTTTAGCTGTAACCCAACACAGTCAGTGACAGACCCTTGGCCACTGCTGTATTGAGAGATGAGTATACAGGTAAATCAAGACTTACAGTTCACATTACCAGTATTAACTTGTCCACCAATGTAAAAAGAACCATTGAGGTTAAAGGTCCTTTCTTGAATACTTTTACTCTACAAAACAGGTATTCAGTGTTATTTCACGTGAAGAAAAATTAATTTTAGCACAAGGATGGAACATATCAAAATGCAAAAAAAGTGAAGGTGTCTGAATACCTTCTGAATCTACTGTGTGTAAGAAAAGGGAACGTTCCCTTTAAGAGCTCTTGCTCAGAATCACACAATCATACTTTACTGCTTTTGAACTTAGGCCACAGTGACATTCACTGGCATTCCACAGCCACTAGACTCGCAAGACTAAAATTTTCTTCCCAAATGAAAAGCTGTGTAGTCAAGTGTCAAATTACCCAGTGCAGAGATTCCAAAGGTTGCTTCCAGTGTCCCATTGTGGCCACTTGTTTTTGTTTTAGGAGCCAATTTCTATCTTAGTTTAATGTTATTCATTTCTTGCTTCGAGGGTTAGTGCAATGAGTGCAGTTTAAGGTACTGCTGCCCCACAGTTCCAAATAACTAGCTTTGAACCCTGGGCCATGTCATGATCTGTGTGCAGTTTACACATTCTTTAATGATAACTGTGTGAGACTTTAACTGGCTCAGTCAAATTAGTGTGAATGTTTTTGTGCATGAGCTCTGTGGGGGGCTGGCATGTCATCTGGGGTTTATTCCTATACAAGGGCAAAAATGGCCATGATTGAATACGGTGCCTTATGACCTTATAGCTGGATTAAGTAAGTTAAATAGATTAATAAATATATGCATTCAAAACTAACAGGGAGTAATGAAAGACTGGAAAAATGCTGAGAAAACTCCCCACACCAATGGATGGCAGGCACCCAAAACATCATATGGGACAGGCAGGAGTAGGCAGCTTTGGAGTTATCAAGGGTTCATAGCACTTTAATCACAAAAGCAGACTCAATGACTTCCAGGGGATATTCCTGACTCATTGTGGCTTAGGAAAGTTTTTGCAATGAGCAAATGAAAATAAACCATTTGAAAAATAAATTCATATTCATTATTTTATTACTTTTCTGACCCGCTCACCTTGTTTCTGAGAAGGGCAGAAACCAACTCTGAATTGGCCACCAGTATTACTCAGGGCACAATGTAGCTAACACATGCATCTTTGGGAATGGAGATGAAACTGGAGGAAGCAAAGAAAACACACTTGGATACGAGGAAAGCTGGTAGACTCCCTGTCAGACGAGAACTGTCATTAAATATGGAAGGCAGTTAATTCATTTGTTTATTTATCAGAACTGTCATGCTTCATTGTAGCCCTGCCACATCCCATTTGAGAATGGAATCTCACCCTTTGTTTGCTAGCTCACATGTGTTTTATATTTGGAAGAAACTACAGATCCAACCAACCATACCATACATTTAAAGGCAATGCTTTCAATGTATCCATTTTCATCATTTTGTGAATTTGTTTGTTTCATGTGTATAAAGGGAAAGATGATCTATATAACATTTAAGAAAAGGATTCATGAGAATGATGGTAATGAAACAACCATGTAAATTATAAAGGATGACATTAATAAGGAACAAACCGAGTTGAACTAATGGATATGGATATGAGGACATGAGACCCAGAGTTCATCCCTTTAATGTTTAAGGCCAACAGAATGCAAAGTTATATACCATGATGTGTAGAATACAAGTTCAAGGAGGTTATGTTTAAGATTTAAAAACTATTAGAAAGGCCAAACCTGAAGTACTGGGTGTAGTTTTGACTTCTGTGAATTTGCCTATAATTCATGTTAAGGTTACCTGCCAATAGCCTTCTGGAGCAGCCTGATGATCAGTTTTGTTTTAAACAGTTAGTGCTTTCTAGTAGTAGTAGTAGTTATATAGCGCCCTTCACAGACAAGAGGTCACAGAGCGCTAAACAGCAAATACAGAATAAATTCAAACAGTTGAGGGAAAAACATAAACAAAAGCAGTAAAAAAAAAAAAACAATAAATAAACAAACTTTTTAGGGTCCAATCCTTATGAATTTACCAAGTATACAGTGATTTTTGATAAATGCACCAATGATTTATATATGTACTCACTAACATCCCCAAGTGTTCTAGGATAAATGTTATCTGGTCCCAGTGATTTTTTAGATTTCAGCCTATTTAATCTAAGCAACACTTCTCGCTCTACAATTTTCAAATCACTAATTCCCTTCTGGACAAACCTTGTTATTCTTGGGAGTTTATCAAAATGTAAGCTTCTGAAAAATGCAACTTCAGAGTAATCATTATTTCGCTTTGTTCAGTATTCTAGAGACCCCCGCACCCCACCACCCAAAACCTCTTGAATCAGTTTTCCAGGAGCTCTCTTACCTCATTCTGTCCCAAGACCTTCTCCAATTTGTCATAGAATGCGCACCCACTATCACAGTCACCACCTAAGCAACCCCAAGATATTACCAACTTACTTAGATGTCACATGAGAAGAAAGCAATGTATTGCCTTGTCATTGTATTGTGGATTCAGACTCAATAAATGTTGGAATCCCCCTCTCATTTGATTAATCGTCACAACATTAGCAGATTAAAAATGGCCACATAATATTTACATAAAGGATAGATAAGATTAAACGTAAAACCACTTTGGTTCATCTGGAGCCAATTTTGGAAGATGGCAGTAATTGAGTGGGTCAAACAACAAGACACGTCACCAGGCCATCAGTCATTCCAGCCCTGCTCTCAATGATGAACATCTGGATGATTCTTTTTAGGTCTGCTTATGTAGTCAAGTCCTAGATAAATGCAAGATATTTTACAGGGTTCCTCAAAGACTCTGATTTTTCTCACTTTCATCTTCTTGGGTTATGGGTCAGCAGGGACTAATTGCAAAGTAACAGTCTAGCTTTAGTACTGTGACCTTATATACCCCCAGTGTAAGTTAGCTACGTGCATCTTAATTTCAAATTACTGTCCTAATTTCCTGTCATTTGTAGCACTCACCAAGCTGTAAATTCCACAGGCTATCATTGCTACTTATTGTGATAAGTCTAAGTTATGCTGGAGACCTTCTAAAGTGGACCCTTTCACTATCCTTGTTGGTGATGAGTGAACTGTGCTGAATTTGTTTTTCCTTGAGTTTCGTGCAAATGTAGAAAAGTTTTGGAATTTCAATAAACTGCATTAAAGACAATGGGGAAGGTGAAACTGAACTAATTTTGAGTGGATTATAATGGTGCAATAATCTTTTAAGTGAACCTGAAGGATAGGGTAGTGTCTGCCAACTATGCTGGACTGATTATTGTGGCCAAAAATGTGACCTGAGCTGTTAGGCAGCAGTGATAACTATTGAGCCATGGGGCCTCCCTGAGATAAAATTACACTCCAAGTCTTTCATCTGTCGCTCCTATCATTACAACTAACACACACAGAGGCTGTGATGGAAGAGATGAATGTTATATACTAAGGGGGCTCTTCCTGTCACTACCTGATCTGCAATACATAGTAATGAGCATCCATCCATCTTCCAACCCACTGAATCCAAACACAGGGTCACGGGGGTCTGCTGGAGCCAATCCCAGCCAACACAGGGCACAAGGCAGGAACCAATCCCGGGCAGGGTGCCAACCCACCGCAGGACACACACAAACATACCCACACAAGGGCTAATTTGGAATTGCCAATCCACCTAACCTGCATGTCTTTGGACTGTGGGAGGAAACTGAAGCGCCCAGAGGAAACCCACGCAGACACAGGGAGAACATGCAAACTCCACACAGGGAGGACCCAGGAAGTGAACCTGGGTCTCCTAACTGCGAGGCAGCAGCGCTACCCACTGCGCTGCCCTATTTTTAAACATGCAGGATGAAAATACAGATGGAGTACTGATTGGGCCATGACTGCAACTTACAACAGGCCGCCACCGTGCCACCCACTAGTAATGAGCATAACATTCCTAATCCAGCAGTAAATACACAACATATAATGAAAGTGTTTTCATAATATTCTCATTGTGGTCAGCTCGTGTAACTCTCAGATAAAAATACTGCAAGTTTTTTTTTTCTTTTTGCACATGTAGGGTTCAAATCCAGCCGGATTACTAATCAGGCTGTCACGTCATGCACACTTAAAATGCATGATGCAGTTTTACACAAAGTGTGTCGAGTGTCTTATATTTTAGCAAAACTGTCAGTAAATGATGTGCATAGCCAGCAACAGTTTTACACAGGGAGCATGCAAGATGGTACAATGCGGATGGAGCAGACCGGCAAGTGAATGCAGCTCACTTGCAATATTTTGCTAGACATGGTAGACCTGATGATATATGCGAATACAAGAATAAACAGTTATTTTTCTTTGCGTGTGTATGCAAATGCCATCAAATCAATTTTGTGATTCAATACTTGTAATTGTGCATGTATGCAATTCAATACATGTGAGAGTATTTCAGTACTGCTGTACTCCAATCCTTTTTTTCTCCTAAAAGGTGCCTCATTTATAGTCAAGTACCGTTTTGCATCTGTCCTTTCATTTTCAGAAAAAACAGCCCACCATTTATTCTTGTATTTGCATTCATTTCTGGGTTGGCCATGTCTGTAAAAACTTTTCAAGTAAGCTGCTGTGCTCTTCACTCCACTATTGCACTTGATTACTGCACTATGTGCCACTTCTCATGCTTTTTCTTCCCCATAACAAATTCATGATGGATGTGTACTTCATATTCCCTGGTGTGTGAAAAACCTAAGTGAAACAAATGGAGTAACAACAGTTTTTTTTCTTCATCACTCATAGTGAAACAATGTGAGTCATTATATGATATTTTTAATTATTTCATTGTTTATAGGAGGAAATTTAAGACCTAAAACTATTGCCAGCAGTGGCACTTCTAGTGTTAAATTGTTTTATCTCTCTGCTCCACAGTTTGAGAAAAATTAGGTAGTGACGTCAAATATGCAACTTTGGCTGCTGCAGCTCTGTGATGTCATGCTGATGTCATGATTTTCTGGGAAAAAAGGTCACCTGAGCCAGATGCACGGCAAATTTTCAGGGAGAAATTCAATGAGTAAGGTCACCAGTGAACCCAAAATATTCACTGTGAAAAACTCTTTGGTGAATTTCAAACATCAGCACTACTAGTGACTTGTCTGGGCTGCCCTCGGTGTTTATCTGGAATTTGTAATCCTTTTGAATGGTCCTGTATTCTTATACTCCACCCAGAAAGCAACCAGGACCCTGATTCTAACCCAAGACACTGAACCTGCAAAGCTCTGTGCTGCACTAAAAACAATAATTGATTAATAAAATCAATGACTACATTGTTTCCCTAATTTTGTTTGCTTTCTGAAACCAGTTATTCCAGTATAGCCTGCATGTCAACCATGAGGCTTTGCTTTCAGCCAGTTATTTAACTTGATGTCATTGCTGCCTGTTGATTGGACATCTTTCTTTAAGTAGATAGTTTGCTCCTGCTCTCTGCTTGAAAACTTACAGATGTATATTTCTTTAAAATTCAGAAAGATGTTAATTTCTGAAGCAGATTTTAAGATGTTGAAGTTTACTCATTTCTACCTTTTAATATATGTGCTTTATTTTATTTACTTGCTTTTAATTTTATGAACGTTTACTATTTTTTCCTACTCAGCAGTCATTTAACAGTGAAGCATTCATAACAAAGTGGCCAATAGCCAACTGCCTAAATAACACGTTGCCATTTCCACCTCTGGGAGCATTCAATATTTAGGAGCTCTTCTAATAAAACATAAAACATAAAAAAAGAAAAAAATATACTCCAGTCTATAGCACATTTTGATGACTTTCCAGAAAAACTCTGATAGGAATTTACACAGCCACTCAATAAGAGCAAGACCAAGGAACAGAAGCATTTAAAAAGCCTGACTCAGTAGCCATAAGAATTGTATTAAATCTTAGATACTGGGTGTAAAGAAGCTGCCAGGCCCTAAATGAGCTACTCTTCAGTGTAGCATTATGTACTGCTAGGGTCTTTTCTGACAGAAAAGGACACTTAAAAAAGGCAGGCACCTTGGTGTAGTGGTTAATTCTTTGGGCCTCAAACCCTGAGGTTGTGGGTTCAAATCCGGCTACTAACACTGTGTGACTATGAGCAAGACACTTGACCTGCCTGTGCTCCAACTGGAAAACCAAAAGTAATGTAACCAATTGTATCATAAATGTTGTGAGTCACCTTAGATAAAGGTATTAGCCAGATTAGATGGTAGTCTATCGCTGGGTAGACATGACAGTGCAACTTGAATGTGTGTCTGGGCCTAACAGGGTGACTATATGAAAAGACAGTAACAGCAAATGATCAGTTAGAAATAATCAATATTCCCATGGATATTGACAGATACTGTATATCTATGCATTTTTTAAATTCCTACATTTATTAATTTTATATATCTACTCTCTATATATAAAATTCTAAGCCTAAAAGTGCAATGTTTTTATGCAACGATTTTATGTCACTTTTTTTGTCACGCTTTAAATTGGCTTATTTTAAAACCTACATATATATGTTTGGTGTAATTCGTTTCAGAATTTATTGAACTTTAATGTGATGTTGTTAGATTTTCAGATTCTTATTCAATTTTTAATTTATAAACCAAAAAATATCAAGAACTCATGTCCCGTGAGACGAGACTTTGTGCCAGGAGATTTAACCACACGCAGGGTCGGAAATAAAAGACAAAGAGTAGGACAGCTGCTGTACAGGCTTTTAAATGTTTGAAGTGCCGCGTGAGATGCAGATCACGCGGCACGGCACGGCAGCAGCAGCAAGCCAGTAGCTGATCGAGCAAAGAGGAGGTTAAAAAAATAATAATAACTGTATTTGTTTCCCATTGTATCACAGTTTAAGAGGGGGTTTAGGAGGAGTGACTGCGTCTCCTTGGGGTGCGTTCATCACCCCTCTTCACAACGTGAGTGACATAGACACAAAGTGGCTAGCGCATAGCGCAAGCCGGGTTGGGATTTGGTGAGCAAAGTGAACAGGGGGCGAACCCCCTAGTCTTCCTATTTTTACACACTATTGTAGTCTGTATGGTGCAACACAGAGGCCACTACTAAATGAGGAGTCATATCTTCACAGGACGCATCACTCTCACAGTGCCAGTGTAGAAATGCTGATCAGCCTTACCAACCCAGAGAAAAGACTTGCAGAGAAACATGCAGATGAGGCTAGTATTTGAACCCAGAGTTTTCAATCTGTAACACATGAGCACCAATGACTGCAACAACCTACCAGGCTGTTGTAGAAGAATGAATGAAGGTGTGAATGTATCTATCCATGAGGCAGAACCCCATCTTCTAGAGCTGCAAGGTAGCAGTGGGGCTAAAAAGTGTGACTTCCTTAATAGATGGTGGAGGAATTGATTAGAACGGAATAAAGTCTACAAGTAGAAGTGAGGACGTTCAGTCTTTCTGACTTGCCTGGTTAGTTAACATTTAAAATATCTTCAAATCTCAGTCAGGGATGCAGGATTTTAACTGCAGTGTATGACCTGATAGTCTGCCTCAGATTCTTTTCATCCTTTGTTTGAATAAATGCCGTTACCTTCTGTTATTGTTTTCAGGTTTTTAAACATTTCGCTTGACTAATCTAATGGATTAACTTCTTGAAGACTTTCAAAATCTCAATTAGTTCCCAAATAACTGATTCTTCAGGGATATCTGGTTTCCTCCCACAGCCTAATGACACACAGCTTGGTTGGCTGCCCAGTTCTAAATGGGTGTGACATGCGTTGGCGTAGGTGTGTGCATGTGTGTGTGTTGAATGCACCAGGAGATAAACTGGTATTTTATCCAAGAATCATTCCTTTTTTGTGCTTCATGGCTGATAAAAGGGTTCAAATTCCATCCTGGTCACTGTCTGTGAAAACTATGAATGTTCTCCCTGTGGAATGCCTATGTATGTGTTTTTTAACCCTCTGGGTTCTCCTTTCACATCATAAAGACATACAACTACTAATTTTGAATAGGTTAATAGATTTATAGATTTATCATATTATTGTCACCAGGGTGCAACAAGTAGTTCTGAGGGGTGTCAAATCATGCAATGGAAGACGCAAAAAGGTTTTGGGTAGACACCCCATATACTTGGAGATTTGGTAGACCAAAGAGAAAAAAAAACAACAATCTCCCTTCACAGAGCCGAGTCCACAACTGAACTTATTTGAAAACAGACAAAATGGTGTTTTTAAAGCCAGTTAGAGGAAGTGATGTCATTGTGACCGGAACCTGAAGTGACATGATCGGGGACCAGAACCGGAAATGATGTCATCGGGCCCAGGACCAGGAGTGATATCATCAGGAAATAGAAAGTACTGTCATCAGGACCAAGAACAGAACGTGCCGTTGTCGGAACTGGAAGTGGAAGTGGCATCACTTTATTAGTGGTATGCAGAAGAAAGAGAGAAAGAATCAGTGCACTCTGCCATCCCCTGGTCTGGCATGGTATTACCCTCTTTTGAGCCCTTTAGCTGACTCCCATACACATTTGTATGACAGGGGATATGCAAGATGTGTTTCTGGGGCTCCATTCTGTATGCATTTTATAAAGCAAAATGTTCATAGGAGAGAAAAATGGACCAGGGTGCAGCTCATCATAAATGTGGTGGGTCAGCATGTTACAGGTTTAGACAATAATGCAACAGTAAAAATAATAATAATAATTCTTAACTGTTGTAGCATAGAAGACATAGATTTGTTAAAATAAACATAAATAATCAATGTGACTGCAACTCTCTTTGAAAGAATTGCTAAAAGCAGATTCAATTTAAAGTATAAACATCTCTCAAATAGGCTTAATTTAAAAGTTGCATTACAACTCCACAAAATATTGCCCTCCATTGAGCAAAATCATTACCTGCATGTGCTTCATCATCACTAGAACTTCAATCTACTGGATAGTGCAGTCACTGGCCATTTCAGATGAACTGTCACTAACATGACAAATTGTTCTCTTGTCCGTGTCCTTCACATTCCAACTGCCCACATTCTGCTCAGCCCACTGCAGCAAAAGCTGTATTAGAAGTTTGTATTCTTTGGAGATGAATAAACTTAGGGAACGATGGAGTGTGAGTGACTAACAGTGGACGAGTTATCTCAGGAATAACAGGAATAAGGTTAAAAAGAACAGTTAAAAAGGAAGAATACCAAACACAGCTATTAATGGCTTAGGAGGGATTGTGACACCAAGGCTGTCTGAAAGGCACTTAAAATTTTGGTCCAGAATGATGTTAATTTGGTGCAGGCTCGAAATATGTGACCCAGTGAAGCTGGGACTTGATTGCAGCGTTTGCAGGTTGGATCTTGCCTTGGAAACAATTTGGACAGTTTTAAGCGAGACAGATGTGCTCGATATATACTTTTGAGTTGAATAATTGTATGCTTTGCGCATATTGAGCTTGAGTGAATTCTCTGCATTGCTACTCTCCACTCCTTTTCTGATATACAGTACTGTATTGATTAAGAGATCTTTTTCCCAGAGTCCTCTTGGATCTTTGAAAGGGAGGGACTGTAAAATAATTTTATATATTGCAGAGATGGTGTCTAAGTCCTCAAAATTGAGCAATATTTTTTTCCGGCATGGGAGGGTGCAATATGAGGAAAATCGGGCAGGTTCTGTTTAACAAAGTTCCTAATTTGAAGATAGTGAAAGAAATGTGTAGCTGGAACCAACCCCTACTAGCCACAAACTCTTCGCTTTCACTCCCTTCCCTCTTTTCACTTTTTATTGCCTGAAACGATTGCTTAGCCTTCTCCTGAATAAAAATTAGACTTACTGGTATACGCCGCTGATGCTGGTCTTCCAGTCACAAAATTAGCAATCTTTCCATCTCCTTCATTATACCACTTCGCTGTTTAGTCAATTTCATAGGGGCTGATCCCTTTACATGCTCTAGGATACGGTCTTTATCCTTGATAATTGTTGCTACATTAGAGCTACGCTAAGTCTTAGTGCGTGGCCGATGTTTGTCGCTAAATCTCCTTTTTCTGATCTCTTTAAAATATCTAATTTCACTTCCATTGTGATGATTTTCCTCTTCTTCAAAGCACTACCATCTGAAGACTCTGACTTTCATTTAGAAGCCATGATAAGAGCTAAAAAGTCACCAGTATACACTTCTGCCACACTCAACCAAACTACCTGTAGTTTGCCGACTCCCTCACTCATACACCGTGTACTTTCACCGCCCGCAACCAAACTAGTTCGCCCTTGTAAGTCTGTAAGTACGATGCTAACGTCTCCATTTTTTTTTATGTTTTTATGGGAGTGAGTGTTGTAAACTCGAAACGATGTATGTCATGACATTGTAACCTGAGGACTCTCTGTATGTGATTTAAAATTCAGGTCAGAGTCAATAGTTACCCCTAAATTCTTTACCTCGGTCTTGACTTTTAATCCTAATGGACTGAGTTTATTTCTAATACCCTCTTTATATCCATTTTTGCCAGTCACTAAAATTTCTGTTTACTCCTTATTTATCCTTAATTCCAGTATCTGATGCTGTGCTTACATCATGTATTTATATCACTATTATTTTTTCTTATTGACAGGGCCCGTTCTAATGAGGTGACTCTCGTCACACAAAGAAACATCTCAATATATGAGAAAATGTTTTGTTGGTCAAGTCAATGAAAAACAGGAGGCCACAGAGTCAGAGTGTGCTCTCTCTCACAGACTGATGCCCCTTACCTGGATTGGTTCCTACCTTGAAATAATCTGGTCCCCTGTTTTATCTTGTTAGAGTAATATATATATATATATATATATATATTGCTCTTCTTTCCCTTATTGTATTATTAATATGTAGCCTTAGAATGCCTAATCTCACAGACTTACCACTGTTTATAAGGTATTATTGTTTATAACTTATCCCCACCTTCCCTTCTATATCTATAAGTGCAGGCAATTAGATGTAGTAAAAAGACAAGCAGGAGTTAAGTTACATATAAAATAATGTATTACTGATAATATTCATAAATAATAACAAAATGCAAAGTACATTTGAATATTGGCAACCATACAACCTGATAAAATGGTGATATGTAATTCAGGTGGCACACTGACTTGTAGTTACTTAATGTCTCTAGTTAAGGCATCATTGGTGCTCAGCTTTTAGCCACATGTCTGTTCAAAATGGCTGAAGCTGTGGTGTGATGGTCTTCATCAGTTGTTAACTGAGAAAGAGAAAGAAATGCTTCTTTCATCATATGTTGGTAAGAGAGAGAGAATGTGGTTGAGCAAGCAAATTTATAGGTTTTCTGTCCAACCCCTCCAGCCAATCCAGACAGCCATATCTCAGACCAATGGGTGAAATAGAACATCTTAACACCTGCAACCCCCCAAGCCATATGTTAAACATCCTGGCTTCCTTGCAGGGGGTTCCTGAACTGGATTATTCAGAATCAATAATCATTTAAAATATAAATGTTACATTTTCCAGGATTCATTCATGCATGTATCAACACTAAGGCAGGAACAAATCCTAAATGGAATGCCAGTTTATTACAATGCACGTTCACACACACAACCTAAACTGAAAGCTGGAGTATTGGGTTAAAACTTTGGAGACACTGGAAAATCTTGTGAATGCTACACAGACAACAAATCCAAGTGAGAATCAAAGTATCATTTCTAGACCTGTGCTGCACATCAGACCATCAAGCCTCCACATCCTAGATCCCCCAGTAAAGAATTTGCTGACTTTTCTTCCATCTGAGATCTATTACTTTTATACACCCACCCATATATGTGGGCACTGACCCATTACTCTTGGGAGGTTTGTTCACATTTTGCTCTGACACATCCACTTTGCAATGGAATCTAATAATACAAGTTAATTTCCCTTCCACCGTTCTTTGGAAACTTGCTATTTAAAGAAAAAAGTAAGGTGTTTTAAGGGGTAGCTTTTGCGCTTGAGAGCTTTGTAACCTTTAGAGACATGTGAAGGCACTGTAGGAGGGCGAGATTGTGTTGGGGGAGTTATGTTGTAAACTCACAAAAGCAGGACTTTCCAGGGGCGTCCTGAAGTGCTCTTGATTGGGACTTACAGTTTGTGTACCCTCAGGTCAGGGATTTGGAAGGGTAACATGTGATTGGAAGTTGGGCTGGACTTTTATTAAAATGTAAGACCCTCTAATCATGGAAGGGTTAGGATTGCTCTCTGGTATTTCATATGGATTAGCAAGAACAGAAAGAAGAGAGGCCCACTGTCATTTGGTTTGCCTCATGCAAAACAAGCATTTTCCTTATGAAGGTGAAGGCTTAGGTCACATTTTTGTTCCCTGGGCCAAATCATTCAATGTTAGTTTTCTTATTTTATTTCACTTCTTCTAAAAAATAAATAGCAGTTACAAGTTCAGCAAAATGTAATTTATCTCTAAATGGATGCAGTTTGTGTACTGATTGGTAGTCTTTTAGGGTGCACAGGGAAGGTGGGACTCAGTGTAGTTAGCCGCTCAGCATAAATGGTGATTCATTTATAACTGATGAGAAGGCAAACTATGGACAATCAAAATTAAATCATTAGAGCTACAGTTGAGAATTACAAACTGCCTGATCTTGGGCACATGGAAATGGCACAACCTCACTGAAGAAATAAGGAGAAATTGTACACGATTGATCAAAATTGGTCACATTGTGTAGCTTTCGGCCCGACTTTGCAACCAGAGGCAATCACAGCTTGTTTATTTTAGTTTCTGTATCTGTGCCATAAAGTGCCTGTTTATGTTACGTCTGGGAAAACCATCAGAAGTAAATGGAGATGACCGGGTTGGTACCCCAACATTTATGCTTTCTGATTTGTTCTTTGCTCAACCACAATATCAAACTGTAAACTGCATTTCTACAAAGAATACTTTCCCAGTGACCATGCGCCCCCTGCTGGGCACAGATGGTAGCTTAAAACAAGATGACAGTGAAAATATTTTTGAATAACTGGAAACAATTACAAAAATAAAAAAAGATGCAATATGCAATATGATTCAGCACCTCAAAAACCAATAATGGGAAGGAAATAGGAAATGGGCTTATAACAAATTTTAAAATAAAATGGCAAACATGCAGATGATATAACTAATATTCTTAAGTGACAGATTTGGTTAGCGAATAACAGAGCACATAAACTCTCTTTCTTTAGAGGAAAATGAAGAAATATAGTGAAATTTGTATGCTGAAGTCATTGAACATTTTTCAAAATCATCCAGGTCATAGTCAAAATCTAACAAAAATGAAAGTTAGAATTCTTTCCTAAATATATTTTGTTGGTTGCTCAAAAGCACACATCTCTTGTGAACTTTTAGTTGCCCCATAAGGGCTGAGCCTCTTAGCCAGCGCTGCAGTTTCCCCATTTCCTTGGAGTGACAACTTGGTCTCAAACATTTTAACTAGAAAGCAAATGGCAGAGCAATGGCTCTCAAGTTCAGTTCTGGGGACTCCCATACAGGGCTGTGGAGTCAGTACACAAAACCTTCGACTCCAACTCTGACTGTGACCAGCCAATTTGAAATTACTAATATATTTATCATGTTGATCAAAAGCACACAACATACAAGAACTTCATCACTGCCTGCGTGAATCCTCAGGATACTTTTTAACTCTCTAACCTGTTAAAGTTCAGGTTTAAAGGCTGTAGCAATGTTATGGTTTAAAAATACTGAGTAACATAAGATTAAGCTTACAAAATTAAAAAAGAAGCTATATTTTTATCTAAAATCTAGACAAAAAAATAGTTTAACTGAGTCAGTGTATGTGAAATTGGAAATTTCAACACATTTACAATTACAATTTACATTTATTCAAAGACGGAGTTGGTATATTTTTAGCGACTCCATCTCCAGTAACACAATAAATGCTTCCAATGCCACGACTCCATCTCCACAACCCTACCAACATGGCTGCTGGTTTTTATTCTAACTAATTCCACAATCAGTGTGTCACACAGTTCATTTAGTTATCTGGCCTACAAATTTTACTAAAAAAATCCTAAATATCTGTATTCAATGTCATAAAATAAACTAAATGCACGCAATTCTTTTGCAAATGTGTTTTTAGTTTACCCTTTATGCAGTTTGCCCCCATAATTGTATTCAAAATCTGAGGATTACCACTAAGCAGCACAGACACAAGTGCAAATAATATGTAATGCTTCAAGAGAACATTTACTTCAGTGCCATTTTCCCTTATCATTAAGAAACACAAATAAGAGGACATGTGAGTATGGCACTGAAGTAAATTCATTTCTTTAGCATTCAGCATTATCACCATTTGAATACAATTAAGTGGACAACCTCTATAGGAAAGGGTGAATGAAAAAGAAAATGGCAATGAAAATGTAAGTGTTTGAAAATTTGGCATAAATGCTAAAATTTCAGAACTTCTTAGAAAAGCAGCATAAAGTCAGCACCACTCACTAAATGATGAGAGCAATTAAATGTAACAATAATACACTGATTGTGAAACTGGTTGGAAAAAAAAAACACTGCAGCCACACGGGTCCCCCAGGACTAAATCTGTGGTAGAGTTTTGGCTACTATCTATTCCTTCACAGTATTCATTCTTGAATGAGCAACAAATGTTGTGATGGATGAATGTCCATATAGGAGGTCCCGCAACTTCTTGCCTGTTGTCTCAGGCCTCACTCTCTCTCTGCCTGCACTGTCTGAAAGAGTTTATTTTTTTTATGAGAGAGTACTGGGAAGGGAAGATACATTTAGCCTAATAACAGGAAAAACTGTAGCCAAGAAGTCACATATAACTGTAGTTGAAGCCTAAACTCTAACCTAAAACTGGCATGGAATGGTCTACAGGGTACTTCCAAGTACATTTCACCTTACCACAGGATATCACTAACATGAGATTTCACAATGAAATACAAGCAATTGCACTGTGTAACATACAATCAAGAACAATATTTATTATGTACCCAAAACATCTGGACTAAAATGAACAGGAAATAGAATGAACAGCTTAAAGAATATTTAATTTGAAACTAGACCCATTGAGTCAAAAGAAGTAAACCACCTATACAGATAGACTGGCCCAGTGTCCCAGTCGCAGACTAGGTGTCTGTTTGTGTGTTTTTTCATTTCCTTCTCTTCATCATCAAAGTTATGGTTTGGTAGGGCAAACAATCTGTTGACTGTCTTCACTTGTAAATTTCTTTGAATGTGTGAGTGTGTGTCAACATGCCTGTGTGAATGTGTACCCTTGCATATTGCTCTGTGTGTGTGTGTGTGTACATGTATATTTTAATAATTTATGTGACTCAAAAACAACTTGTGCAAAATTTTTCCAAATCAGTAGGCCTGGCCCTATGACTAAATGGAGCAGACTACAAAATTTCAATTGTATTGAAGATATTGTTGGACAGAGACCAGTTTTTGAAGGGTCCTTTTAAATAGGCCTGAGGTCTATAACAGGACAAACATGATGCAAATTGATTAAGAAGAAATGTTTATAGATAACAACAACAACAATATTTATTTATATAGCACATTTTCATACAAACAGTAGCTCAAAGTGCTTTACATAATGAAGAACAGAAAAATAAAAGACACAGTATGAAAATAAAAATAAGTCAACATTAATTAACATAGAATAAGAGTAAGGTCCAATGGCCAGGGTGGACATTAAAAACAAAAAAACTCCAGACAGCTGGACAAAAAAAATTAAATCTGTAGGGATTCCAGACTATTAGACTGCCCAGTCCCCTCTGGGCATTCTACCTAACATAAATGAAACAGTCCTCTTTGGATTGAAGATGGTGGTCACGTAGACATCTGCCTTTTAATCCATCCATCATTGTTGGAGCATCATGAAGCTTTGAGTAGATGGAGGTGGCGCAGGCCACCACCACAAAGAAACCGGAAAAAGAAACAGAAAGAGAGTAGGAGTCAGTACGGATTTTAGAGCCACCATGAGTAGTTATAATGATGAATTGAACATGCAGAGTATTAGGATTAAGTTAAATTGAAGTTCTAAAAAGGCCATGTTAAAGTAATATGCTTTCAGCAGTGTTTTAAAGTGATCTACTGTATCAGCCTGGTGAATTCCTATTGGCAGGCTATTCCAGATTTTAGGTGCATAGCAGCAGAAGGCCGCCTCACCACTTCTTTTAAGTTTTGTTCTTGGAATTCTAAGGAGACACTCATTTGAGGATCTGAGGTTACGATTTGGAATATAAGGTGTCAGACATTCCGATATATAAGATGGGGTGAGATTATTTAAGGCTTTATAAACCATAAGCAGAATTTTAAAGTCAATCCTGAATGACACAGGTAACCAGTGTAGTGACATCAAAACTGGAGAAATGTGTTCAGATTTTCTTTTCCTAATTAGGATTCTAGCAGCTGCATTCTGCACTAGCAAACGATTTATGTTTTTTTTGGGTAGTCCTGAGAGGAGTGCGTTACAGTAATCTAGTCGACTGAAAACAAACATGTGAACAAATTTCTCAGCATCTTTCAGCGATATAAGAGGTCTAACTTTACTTATGTTTCTTAAGTGAAAAATGCTGTCCTAGTGATCTGATTAATATGCGATTTAAAATTCAGATTACAGTCAACAATTACACCTAAGCTTTTTACCTCCGTCTTGACTTTTAATCCTAATGTATCCAGTTTATTTCTAATAGCCTCATTGTATCCATTATTGCCAATCACTAAGATTTCAGTTTTCTCTTTATTTAACTTGAGAAAATTACTATTCATCCATTCTGAGATACAAGTCAGACATTGTGTTAGTGAATCAAGAGAATCGGGGTCATCAGGTGCTATTGATAAGTACAGCTGTGTGTCATCAGCATAGCTGTGGTAGCTCACGTTGTGCCCTGAGATAATCTGACCTAACGGAAGCATGTAGATTGAGAATAACAGCGGACCCAGGATAGAGCCTTGTGGAACACCATATTGGATATCATGTGTCTTTGAGTTGTAATTACCACAACTAACAAAAATTTTCTCCCTGTCAGGTAGGATTCAAACCAATTTAAGACACTGCCAGAGAGGCCCACCCATTGACTAAGGCGATTTCTAAGAATATTATGATCAATGGTGTCAAATGCAGCACTCAGATCTAAGAGGATGAGAACAGATAAATGGCCTCTGTCTGCATTTACCCAAAGTCATTTACTACTTTAACGAGTGCAGTTTCTGTGCTGTGATTTGTTCTAAAACCGACTGAAATTTATCAAGAATAGCATGTTTATTGAGGTGGTCATTTAACTGCATAATGACTGCCTTCTCCAGAACTTTACTTAAGAAAGGCAGGTTAGAGATGGGTCTAAAATTTTCAAGAGCGAGGGTCAAGATTATGTTTCTTAAGAAGGGGTTTAACTACAGCAGTCTTAAGACAGTCTGGGAAGACCCCGTATCTAATGACAATTTACTATGTCAAGAACATTATCAATTAGCACGCCTGATACTTCTTTGAAAAACCTTGTTGGTATCGGGTCAAGGGCGCAGGTGGAGGGTTTTAATTGAGAGATTATTTTCTTTAAATCAGGTAAATCTATCCTAGTGAAAGAGTTTAATTTGTTTATAACAGGATGTTGGGGTTTAGGAGGATCCTTAGTGTTGGAGGGATATACTATGTTATTTCTAATATCATTAATTTTTTGATTGAAAAATACAGCGATAGCCTCACAGGTTTTACTGGAAGTACTTAGGAGGCATTCCTTTGAGTTACCTGGGTTTAGTAGGCGATCAATTGTAGAAAATAAGACTCTGGGATTACTAGCATTGTTATTTATAATCTTAGAGAAATAGCAGCGCCTCTCAAGACGGGCAGTGTTATTGTATTCTGTTATTTTAACTTTTAATATTTCATTGTGGATAGTTAGTTTAGGCCTCCTCCATTTACACTCAGCTCCACGGCATGTTCTCTTTAAATCCAACACTCTTTGGGTCTTCCATGGTATAACAATGCTAGAAGATTTTTTAAGTGTCTTTTCAGGTGCAACTATGTCAACAGCAGCTCCCACTTTAGTATTAAATCTTTCCACCTTACTATTTACATTATCCTCGCTATTAGAGGTGGCACTATAAACGGACTGATTGCTTAGAATGTTTGTAAGTTTTAAAGCTGCTGCTGAGTCAAAGAAGCGTTTTTTAATAATATGCTTCTCATGGGTGTTTTTATCATTATTTCTATATTAAAAAGTAGAAGAAAATGGTCTGATAGACCAATATCAATGACCTGCTTTATATCAACTTTAAGTCCTTTAGTAATAACTAAGTCTAACGTATGACCTGCTTTATGTGTAGGCTGACTAACGAGCTGTCTCAAATCAAGAATCCAGGAGGTCTTAGTGTTCAAGACAGGTATCTCAGAAACTACATATTCTAAATTTTTGCATCTTTTCTAGGATGTAGTCAAACAAGAGCTTTAACAAATGTACTGTAAAACATTCATAGTCTGAATGAAAGTGGTAATTTTACCATTTGAAAATCAATTTTAATTAAACACACACACCCAGCCACACATACAAACATCGGGCTAAACTCAGCTTTTCTCAATATTTCAAATATCGTAGAATCAGAATCTGAACTTAACTCAGTGGTGAATTTTTGACCCCTTCACTAAACCTCTAATTACACATAAATAATTAAAGCCTTAAAAGAAATGTTGAGAAACCAATTAATTCTTCGTTAGAATTCCAACTAAAATATGCACAAAGTTAATTCAACCTGAGATAATTACAGGCTTTTCTGGGAAAAGTTTCCATGCAAAGCACTAATGTGAAAATGCACAACATGTTGGGGCACACAATACAAAATGACAATGCAAACTAAATACTACAAAATGTCATGTCTTTACAGAGACTTTGTAGAATAAAATAAGTGTTCACATCAGATTCCCTGGGTAAACAAACCTATGTTTGAGTTATGCGTTTATTAAATGGTTTCAGATATTGAAAATAAAAAATCAGCAGCTCAGCTAAAATACACACAAAGTTAATCCAATCTGAGATATTTAAATGTCCTTCTGGGAAAGGTTTCCAGGAGAACAACCAACAAGAAAATGTTGGGGCCTACAATAAAACAAAATGGCGATGCAAAATGATAGTAAATATGGCAAAATATCAAGTATTTGTGAAGACCAGGTACAACAAAATTAATGTTACCATAGAATTCCCTGGGTGAATAAACCTATGTTTGATGTATAGGTTTAATATTTAGAATCATTGATGATGAAGAAATCACCAGCTTGTAACACAGATGTCCACGAAGACTAATGTGTTGTATGCCCTCTAGCATCCTGGGAGGCTTTGTGTTTGCCTGAGTCATCTCTGTCTTTCTTATGTCAATAACTTTCCCTGTTGTGCATGCTGTAACTCTATCCCTAACCCTATCCCTGCTGCCCCTGTGTTTTCACACTACCATGTACAGGACCTCTGCTTCTGACAGTGTGGCTCCCACTCTCTTCTTAAGAGAACACATGTGGGATTTTTGGTTGCCCTGCACCATCCTAGTTGTACCCCTGTCCCTCTTGCCTGTTAAACATTTCTACAAATTGGATTTCTGCTTATTAACTGACTATACATCCTGACAGACGTGGGTTGGGGACTAATGGTGCTAAAACACAAACTGGTTCGCTACTATGGCTCTTGTGCCATTTCTCTGAGAGTTAATATTTAGATAGACAGATTACACTTTGTCCTCAAGGGGAAATAAAAATTTTACAGAACCTCAAAAAAGAAATAAAATAATTATTATAAAAGCAAACAATAATTTACCCCAATCAAATATAAAAACATCTGGCTTGGATTACAGAGAGCTGCTAGTTGCTATTTAATGTCACAGACTGAAATGTGTTGAACCTCACTGTGGCTTAAAATTGCTTATCTGTGGCACCATGTTGACGCTTTGGATTAGCTTCCAATAAAGTTAGTGAAGCATCACTTCTGGAGGGGACAGACACCAGTTCATACTTCTTTCAAACTTCGAACACTTTAGCACCATGTTTTACATCTGATTAGTTAACAATGTTTTAGGTTTAGTATTGTTATTGCACATTTTTCATAATGTGTTCATTTGTACTTTGAAAAACTTCCTAGTATGTAGAAGTAAAAAAAACCAAAATCTTTAATGTATGGTAGGCTAACAGCAAGTTTAAGAAAACCTTGACTTTGCCTGTGTTATTGTATGCAGTGAGAGTTCTTTTAATATCGTGACCCATTGCTATTTCACAAATCTGTTACAATCTATTAATGGTTACTCACCTTATGGGGCCTGTTGCAGATCTAAATAAATGAAGATTCTTTTTGAAACCAACATGTGAATGGATTTTTCGGGAACCAAATTTGGTTCCCCTATGGCACTGCTCTGAAGAACTATTCTGGGACTTTCATTTTTAAGAGTGTACCTGGTGACAGGTGGCAAGTGATGGAATGCGTTTTACTGAATGTTTTAGAAACATGTGAGGTCAAAATAAAGTAAAGCTGAAGTGCATGACAAACACCAAGCAAAGGAAGTGACGCTTAATAACATGTCCGTGACTCAACAGCCAATTACAGACCTCATCCTAAAAATGTTCAAAGAAATCGTTAATGGTTCTGTAAGTCCAGTACACTACAAATATGGCAAGCAACATAAAACAAAATCAACATAATATAAGAAATCATTTATACCTTCAATGGTCTGCGACTTTCACTCACTCATTCAAGACTGAGAAGCTGGGAGCTGCAGCTTATCCTGAAAATTTTGAGTACAAAGCATCTGCATATTCAAATTCACATTCATTCAGAGCAGCCAATCAAACATTAACATTTTTGAGACATGGCAAAAAACCACTGTCCCAAGGTTCACTGTCTTCTTAAATGAAAATTCACATTTCTAGCTAAGTTAGCTTTTGCAGAGGCTTGATCTGATTTCAGGGATCATTGTGGTGGGTTTTCTGAAACCTAGTGAATGCTGCATTGAGGAGGAATGTTAATGTCAGACTGTCATTCTAAGTTAGATGTGACATACGGGTGTTTCCAGCTGCCTGCCTCTTGTGCTTGAGTTTTGGATTTCTCATCTCTCACTACAGCCACCCTTCATGATGTTTGCTGGAGAGTCTGTGCTTTGAATAAAGCACAGTTTAGATTCCAGTGGATTTCTCCTAAGCTCAGGAGACTTGGAGCCGAAAGCAAATTAAACATGACATGGAGCCCGTTGTCCTCTTGGCTGTCTGCTACACTGTCACTGCTTCACTTACCTCTGACTGCCAAAGATGATTTTTCCAAAGAGAACATTAACTAACAGAGATGAGTTGCTCAGGAGAAAATTCCATCTAACACTTTAGATAAATGCATGGCTAATAAGAAGGAGCTGAAAAGCCTACACAAATAAATCGATCTGGCCAAACCAGAAGGCCTCCTGAGCTTATAATTAACGAATATGCAGGACAAACATGCCAAGTGCCAAAACTTCCTTTTTGTGATGCAGACTCAGTTGCACAGAAACAGTCCTTTTACTTGCTTTGACCTTTAAGGTGAGGTACTTGGCATTCTTAGCCGCTTTCTGGAAATGATGCAGAGCCAGAGCCTTCTCAGAGCCCTCATTGTTCTAACAAAGCTGGAGCCATTATTTGTCGAGCGAAAAGATTAACCAAGCTTTCCTGTAAACAACACACTTCAAAATAATGTATGCCAGGCAATAACTTATAAATAGCTGATTTCAGCCACCTGCGCCACCTAGCCACTCTTTCTAACTGAAAGCTTTAAGTAGCGGATTATGCATATTCATGCACTGAATTTTTAAATAATTACCAAATAACAATTAAAAAGAGCCACCCCCTTGGCAAATTGGTACTCGAGCATAAATCAAGGGCTTTTATTGTAAATGTTCTGAGTGGTATTCAATTAGGTTGTATGCAGTTGGTTTCTGTTGATGAACCTCACAGGGACTCAACATTTGTAGGCTTATTAAGACTCTCAGTGGTTTTAATTGTACCAACCTTGGGAGCATAGAGGTGCAGCAGTAGCAACATCCTGGCACCCGTCCAAAGATTATTCCTTTTATCTTTTATTGAATTTATTTAAAGCATGAAATATTCTATACAATCGGAGTCAGAATTAACAAAACTAAATTCAATTCAACCCCCACCACGAGAAAGGAGTCTCTCCCCAATATAAGTGCCTATTCTAAAATTTTATTGATTAGACTATGCCAGATCTTAAAGTTTTGAACAGATCCTCTAAGACAGAATTTGTTTTTTTCTATTTCAAATAGTATATAACATCGGTTACCCACTGACTTAAAAGAGGTGGGTTTGGAAGATAAGTCTATGTGCTAATAGTCAAATAAAATCGATTAAAGTTAGTTTGTCCTTCTCCACTTTAATTCCATCTGGAAGTACACCAAACACGGCTATTAATAGATTAGGAGTAATTGTGACACCAAGACTGTTTGATAGGCATTTAAAAAATTTTGTCCAGAATGTTAATTTGGTGCACACCCAAAAGATGTGGCCTAGTGAAGCTGGAGTTTGATTGCAACATTTGCAGGTTGGATCTCGCCCTGGAAACATTTTGGACAATTATACGAGATAGATGTGCTTGATAAAAAAATTGAAGTTGAATAATTGTATGCTTTGGGTATATGGAGCTAGAATGAATTTTGTGCGTGGCTGCATTCCACTCCTTTTCTGAAATGTTGAGTAAGATATCCTTTTCCCACTGTGCTCTGGGATCTTTAAAAGGAAGGGACTTTAAAATGGTTTTATATATTATAGAAATGCTGTCTTAGTCTTCAAGATTGATCAATATCTCTTCTGAAAGTAGAAATAGGTGGGAGGTTAGCAAAATTGGGTAGATTTTGTTTAGCAAAGTGCCTAGTTTGAACATAGCGGAAAAACTGTGTTGATGGGAAACTACATTTAGAATGTAATTGTTCATAGGATGCAAAGACGTATTTATATACAGATCTCTAAATGATTTAATCCCATACATTTTCCAAACATTAAAAACTGTGCAAGTTTGAGAGGGTGGAAAAAGGTGGTTATCATGTAGAGGTGCAACAGAAAAAATATTCTCTGACTTGAAGTGCTTCCTACATTGGTTGCATATTCTGAGTGAATAAATGACAACTGGGTTGTTAGTATATTGATGATACTTTTGTATTAACTGGTGTACAAAGCAAGGAATATAAAGAGGTACTGCAGGATTTTACTTCTACCGCAGACCAAGCTAGTGTGTGTTCATCTATTTGTGTCAGTTTCCAGGTTTTTATAGCTTGTATGTTTGCCACCAAGTAATAAAACTGAAAATTAGGCAGAGCCATGCCACCTTCTGATTTAGGTCATTGTAGGGTTGCCCTTAGGATGCGTGGATATTTCAAATTCCAAATAAATTAGGTTATGATTGAATATAATTTCTTAAAAAATGAATTGTTAATGTATATGGGGATGTTTTTAAATAGAAACAGAAGCTTAGGGATGATATCCATCTTAATAGTGTTAATTCTCTCTGCTAAACTAAGATGGAGTGCAGACCATCCATGCATGTCTTGTTTAATTTTGTCCATGCAAACAGCAAAATTTTGTTGAAAAACAGCTTTATACTTACTTGTAATGTTTACTCCTAGGTATTGTCACGCACGAGCGCTTAGGGAACAGCTGATCGACCCGGTTTGCTTCGTAAAACGTCCCACAGGGGGACAACGGTAGTGTACTAATCTTTCTTTCTTTACTTCCTTAGAAAGGCTGAGACGTCGCAGCCGTAAAGAGCGCCTGGACGGCTCTAGAAAACGCACACTTCCGGGTCAGTTTCTTCCCTCTGCTGACCCGTGATGATGTCATGCTCCCAGAATCCACCACAACTATCCCCGCATTCCTCACATTAATATCCAGTCTGCCACCATAAAATGTCCGTCCTCCCTCCCTTTAATGTTTTTTGAGTTTTTGGGAAAAAAATATTGACGACTTTCATTTACAGTATACGGGGCTAAAACCCCAAACCTTTATAATTGTCATGTCTTTGTTACAGTGGCATAGTCAGCAGGAGACACAAAGGTCCGGGAAAGATGACAGAAGGACAGGACCTGAATGCAGTCCTTAATATCCTGGTTGCGGAGCTAGAGGCCGTCAAGATCGAGCAAGCGACGACCAAGACGGAGCTCGCAGAGACGAGGAGGCGGCTGGTGGCAGCAGAAACGGTAAGGCGGAGCCCACAAGGCCTCCACCCCCTCCGATGCTAGCTCTCACATGATGACATTGAGTCGTACCTCTCCATTTTCGAGGGAATGACAATTCGAAATCAGCGGAGTGGGCGGAGTGGGCGTCCATCTTGGCATCATACCTAAAGGGGCCCAGCACAACGGGCTTATCCCGACCTCCCCGAGGAGGAAGCCGCCCGATATGAACTCCTGAAGGCTTGAACTATACCAATGCTACGGAGTGACCTCCAGCCAGCAGGCACCCATCTGGCGGCACTGGTGCTTTGACCCTGTACTACCGGCTAGGGCCTAGGCATTTCAATACTGGAGCAAGCTCGGGCGCTGGCTACGGCCAGACAAAAACCAGGCTCGCCAGGTGGTAGAGCAAGTGGTGTGCGAGGGTCTAATATATGCAATGCCAGACTATCTCGCCCAGCAGGTCTGGAGGCACCCGTTTAAAGACACCTGCCGGTGACCCAAGTCGGGGGGTCTGAGGGCTCCACTCGCGGGTCCTGGCAGGGGCGTGTCGCTGTGTCCGAGCCCACTCGCTGCACCACGGAAGCTCCGGCCAAGCCAAAGGAACGGAAGCTTGCGCTGCCGTGCTGTTTCACGTGCCGTGAGCTGGGACACATGCTGCCAGCCTGTCCTCTCAACCAAGAACCGATGGACTGCAGCTGGGCGAAAGAGGAAAGGTACTGTGCACTGTCTAATCCCCTTGCGGTCACAAATATGGGAGTGGTGTTGTTAAATGGGCACTCAGTGGTGGCAATGTTTGATTCTGGGAGTAACATAACCATTGTTGCTTGCCGTTATGTCTTACTGCGACAGTTGCTCGCTCAACATTTGGCGTTATGTGTGTGCACGGAAAGACCAGGTCTTATAGGTCCACAAGGTGTTATATCACTTGGGAAGGGACTCTTAAACAGCTGGTGGTCGCTGTGATGCTGGAGTCCCCCTTTCCAGTCATCTTCGGATGAGACTGGTCGGAAACTAAAAGTGGTGGGACTGTCGCCACTCCTATTCCCAGGCTAAGTCTGATTATGGAGAGTCAGGGGCCCCTACCAGCTGTTCCCATGCCGCACTTCGACAACTTCTGATGACGTAGAGGGCTTTGGGCTCTCTTCGGTGCCGGACCTCTAACCGGAAGTATATCTGGGTGGAGTTCTGGAGCAGGCGGGTGCTCCCACAAGCCCAATTGCTGATGTACTCGCTGGCTTGGACGCTCAATACCGGTCCACACCAGCGTTGTTTAAACGTGAACAATGGAACGATGATTCCTTGAAGTTTGCCAGGAATGCTATCGTGTCCAGTGATGACATATCGTCCATGGCATCCACACCACACGGACCCAACTTTGTAGTAGAAAATGATTTACTATATTGAGTTGCACAGCACGAAGGCGAGGTGTGGAAGTTGTTGCTAGTGCCGCGGACTTACCGGCAGGAAGATTGTGAACTAGCTCACGCCCACCTTCTAGGCGCCCATCTCAGCGCCGAAAAAACACTGGAGAGGGTAAAGCTCCGGTTTTACTGGTCCGGGGTCAATGAGGAGGTCCGGCGTTTCTGTCAGTCCTGCCCGCTCTGTCAGCTACACCAGATACCTCGAAGGGACTGTGCTCTTCTGATCCCGATCCCCCCATAGATATTCCCTTTAAGAGGATCGGTATCGATATAGTTGGTCCCCTGGAACCTTCGGTGCGTGGTCACAAGTATATTCTAGTGATGGTCGACTACGCGACTCGATACCCCGAAGCAGTCCCCCTGCGAACTGCTAATACAAAAAACATCACACGGGAACTAGTAGGGCTGTTTTCCCGAGTGGGCATACCCAAAGAAATCCTCATGGATCGGGGTACACCCTTTACCTCGGATACGTTCAGGTAGGTTGCCAAACTACTCCAGATTAAGCATCTTAAGGCATCCGTCTATCATCCCCAGATGGATGGACTGGTACAGCGCTTCAGTCAAACGCTGAAGCAGATGCTCCGCAAGGTAGTCAGCGTGGATGGTAGGAACTGGGACCAGCTTTTACCACTGGTGCTTTTCGCCTATAGGGAAGTGCCGCAAGCCTCCACAGGGTTTTCCCCATTTGAGTTGTTATACAGGCGACAACCCCAGGGCCTATTAGATTTATTAAAAAAAGGCTGGGAAGGGGAGGCACTTCCCTCCACCATCCTCTTGGAATATATCGCACACTTACGTGATAGATTGACTAAAATCAGACCCTTACTTAAAGATCACATGTCTAAGGCTCAAGCAGCGCAGGTCTGGAATTATAATTGGAACACCTCCCTACGTGAATTCCAGCCGGGGGATCGTGTAATGGTGCTCGTGCCCACCTCACACTCTAAATTGTTGGCTCAATGGCTGGGGCCTTACGAAGTTAAAGAGAGAAAAGGACTTGTCGATTATTTGGTGAGTCAACCAAATCGTCGACCAAGTGAGAAAGTCTACCATATCAACCTCCTGAAGCTGTGGAGAGAGAGGGAGAACGATCTGCCTCCCGGCCCCACTCTCTCCCTTTTCTCGGAAAACACACTGCTTAACTTCGGCACCAATTTGTTGTCCCACCAATGACAGAAGCTCTAAAGAGCAATCCTGTCCATCCCGGAGGTGGTCAGCGAAGCACCTGGCCAGACCTCGTTGATTCAGCATGACATTGTGACTGACCCGGGTGTGGTTGTCAGGGAACGGCCGTACCGCCTCCCTGAGGTGAAACGAGTTGAAGTGGAGCTAAAGGTTCAATGAATGCTAGACATGGATATCATTGAGGAGAGCCATAGCCCCTGGTCCAGTCCTATCGTCCTCGTATCCAAGCCGGACGGGTCGTGGAGATTTTGCAACGACTTCAGACCCCTTAATCAGGTCTCGAAGTTTTGTCACAGGGTGAGTTTGACGTGTGATAGAGATTTGCTTAAACTGTCACACCATTGCTTGGCCAGAGTGCTGCCATTTCAATCAGTCATGCTGCCTATCAAGGAACTGTTTTGCAGACAGGATCACCTATCAGACTGTAGTAGAGAGAATATTGCATACAAAATATGCAAGATGAAATAACTTATCTAAAGCTAAATCTTAAACAATAATTAACATAAAATTGAAACTGTACAGAGTATTTACTATGACTCCTTATATTGTAAAGGCAAAAATTAATAAAACTTTTTCAGCAGAGTCTCAAAATAGACTATTCAAGATGGTGACACTTGCGGTTAAATACATGCCAGGCAGGAAGAGGCGAGTCCAGGTGGAGGGAGACAGGAGGTGATGTCAGAGGTGGTGAAGCTGTTAATCATCCAGTCTGAAGAGGGAGGAAGAGAATACTGTAGATGTTAGAATACAGGAGTTTTTCCCAACCTCGGTCTCATGGCCCCCCTGTTGCTGCAGGTTTTTCTTCCAACCAGCTTCTGTTTTTAATTGGACTCCTGGGCTAATTAAGTGATGTGTTATTTCTCAAGTTCTGTGTTTTGGAAACAATATAGAAATTAGATAACTAAGTTTGGTAAAAAAATATATACGGTATATATATTAAAATGTACCAAGCAGTTATATGGGAATAATATATTTTTTTCTTTTTAACAATATTTTCATCTTGATTTTCATTCTACTTTTCTAGATGGTCTAATTGTTTAATCCATTATTTACTCATTTATTTATTAATTATTCCATGTTATTTGCCAGCGTGTATTCTCTGCTCATTTTTAATAGTCATTAATAAGATACAACGAAGGAGAAAAACTGCACAGAGAAAGGGCAAAATAGAATTAAATCAACAAAAGAGAGTTAAGCATTTAAATCTATAGCAAAAGCAGAAATATTTCTAAATGTCTTATAAATGTAAAAATCATGCTGCAGTGCTTTTCTGAATATAGAATAAGAGATAAATAATACCAGCTAATTAAATGAGATCAGTGCTATCAGGTGTTGTCACTGATTAGGAATCTGGTTGAAACAAAAACCTGCAACCACTGTGTGCCCCCAGGACTGAACACTGGAATACAGTGCTGCCCTATGGATCTAGTGAGATATTACCACCACCAGAGCCATTAAGGTGTCCTCAGTGCACACATGTGTGACTCTGTTTTAAGGAGGGGGGATATACAAGTTGAACCATCTGGCCTCTAATGATGCTTATGCAAGGCAAGGGTAGCTGGAGTCTATCCCAGCAAACAATGGCCACAGGTAGTAAAAAGCCCTGGGCTGGGTCCAAGCCCATCACAATGTGAACACATTAGGGAATGATTTAGCATCGGTAATTCACCTAACCTGCATGTCTTTTAGACTGTGGGAGGAAATGGGAGCAAATCTGCACAGATCTACATGCAAATTCTACTCAGGATGCACCCGGGGCATGGCACCCAGACATCTTACTAGGAGACAGCAGCACTAGCACTGCGTCAGTGTGTGCCTTATTTGTTGATTATTTACATTCATGATGGCTTTAAAATAGTTCAAGAAAAATACACTTTATTTGAATAAAGACTTATTTTAGCAAGATAATGCATCTGTCTGGAGGGTCCACCCCTTAAACTCTTTCCATGCCTTTAAAGTACAAGAACTTCAAAAAACACAAACATGTCCTTCAGGAGCATAAATTGCTTTTCAAACAAAAATAAAAACAATATTACTTCATTTCAAAGATTTATCAAATAACAAGAAGGAAGAACAAAAACTTGCAAGGCAAGGTAAAAAAGAAAGAATAGAGAAATCAAAAGGGGTTTGCCTAAAATAAGCAACCGAAAGCAAACACGTCCAGTACAAAAATGAAAGGGAGAATCCAATGACAAAACAAAACATAATCAGTAATCGGAAATCCAAGCAATACATACAATCAGGTCTTTACTCCTCAACACTTAATGCCTATGTGCTGGACCTCTGCCCTCAGCCTGAATAAAGCCGAGGGAGGTCCTTCAGCAATGACATCTTGGTGGAGCTGCCACTTGGGGTTCCATCCACTGAACGGAAGGGCAGCATCATTGTGTACTTTTCATAAAAATCAAACAATATTTTTGAATAAACAGTGTTAAATGCAAAAATTATGAAAAGAAAAAAGATATGCTTAAAATAATCCTTTGAAAACAACAGAAATGACACAGACAAATATACTGTATTTCACCCAGGGAAAAGACTTTGGCTGAGACATCACACTCAGTAAAAACTTATAATCTGATCATTCATGAAAATTACCCCTCGAAGTTCTTATCTGAATGCTTTGTACCCTATGGGTCCCTTTTGCCCCCAACCCTGAAAACATCTCACTAATGGTGTGTGATATATGGCCGGCTGTTCATCCTGGCCAATACCCCCAGACTGCCAGATGGAGCCCTCCCTGTAGTATGGAGGGACCCCGAATTCCAGCTGGGCATCATGGACATTGGAGTGTTTATTCACAGCCCTGCTGGATACCATGGGGGCCGCCAAAGGACGCTGCAGGGAGGATCAAGGATTATTTGCCTTACACCACGGAAGTACGTCCGAGTCACATGGACAAGAGGAATGACGTGCTTCCGGGTTGAAGAAAAGGACTTTTTATCTGACCCAGAAGTGTTCCTAGTCACATGGACAGAGAGAGCGAAACACTTCCGGGTCGAGAACTATAAAAGACTGTGGGAAATCCCCAGACGGCGATCTGAGCTGGGTGGAAGGGTGGCAACGCGTCTGGGAGTGGTGGAGTGTATTATTGATTATTAATTGTGTTTTGTCGAGAGTTTATGAGTATTTTGGAGAGGAGGGTGCTTTGTGTACTGTGCAGTTCAAATAAAATAATAATTTAGACTTTTATCTGGTGTCTGATGTATTGTTTGAGGGTTCAAGGGAGCGATAGCGCCCCCAATCTGTCACAGGTGATATAAATATGAAGAGCCCAAAGCAATTACCATAGTGCAAATGGGAATTGAACAGTTTGAAGCTTTTCATGCAAGGCAGAGAAAATAATTAATGTTTAAGATAACTGTTGATGATATCGGCCACAAGGCACTTAGAATCATGCTGTTTTATGACAGTGTTTGGTTTATTTTATTTCTAGGAAACTAGGAATCTGCCCAGCCTTGACTCAACTCACACTCCCACACACAAAGCCAAAATTTAAAAGATGTATTGAATAAACAATGAATGAAGCAAAAACAATTAAACAAATATCATGCATATAGAAACCACACAAAAAACCCTGACGGCGATAACTAATTAACTAAAGATTGACACAAAAGAAACCAATGAAATACTAGATATTAAATAATAAATGGTAGCACTCACTACATAGTCCAAACACAGCCCAGATTCACAAACGTAGATGATGGTAATGAATAAAATGAGATCTCAGTAAACAGTCTCCTGAATAGAAAGTAATTTTTTGTCCTACCATGATGCAGTTGTTCAGTGATTTAAAGATAAAGACATCTTCCAACACAGATGAAAACACTAAACAAGCAAGCACACAAAATAGAATTCCAGTGTAAACGAATCCTTGTTGGGTTTATGTATTTGTAATCCAATTGAGGAGTGAAAGCATTTTAATAAAAAGGCAAAAAAAAGATGGTGCTCCTGCTGACTTCATCTGGCTCCCTTTTAAATCCAGCACCTCCTCTTCTTTCACTCAGCAACCACCATGACAAAAAACCAAAGCTGCCCAATGGCGAGATGATCCTGAGGCTACTGGGAATTGCTGTCCGGTTCAAGTAGATCTACTACATTGCCATGTGTCTTGTGGTGGTATTCCCCTCTACTTACCCTTTACTAATTTTCTTCAGGGATAAGTGTACTCATCATGTTCATTACAATGTTGGTCTACTGTCTCACCTTGAGGAACCCCTTATCATTCCGGGTCATTTTTGCTAAATCGCTTGTAATTCAACCTCTCCAAATTAGAATCATTGCTGTTATTGAACTATCTGGAGTATAAACACATGTTTGGTCTCTTTGTAAAGGTAACATTCTCTAGTTTCACCCTTAGTAGTCAGAATCACTGTAGGTGTGACTGATCAAAAGTTATGCACATTAGAACTCACAAAAAACGAATTTTTTTCTTCTCGCCTAAGTTTTTTTATGAAAATAAAGGAAAATAAAGCTGCAGTAGGTAGGTGGGGACAGAAACACACTATGTACCAACAGAATAACTTGTTGACTACTCAAATTTCAAATTTGAAAAGAATACCTGTAAAAATGACATTTTTACACCAGTTTTTATGTGGGCATGCCCAGGGGCTTTTTAGAGGGACCATTATCCACATTTTGGAACATATGGAAAAAGTGTAATAACTTTTGAATGCTTCAACCCACATATATCAATGAGGGCTCTACTGAAAGCTTACACCTAAAGGAATCTATATCTACACACAGTGTCACTCTATTAGTTATGGAAATTCATATTCCATAATAAAAACAATAAAAAATACACATTTCTATGTAAAAATAGTCAATACAAGTTATGGGCCAAAAATATATTTATATTTTTTATTTTTTACTTTTTTTTATAAAATGCACACAAACTATATATATTTCTTTTACAAACTGTTACAACACAGCTCAGCGTTTTTCCATGTGCCACTTGATGGCAGCAATCACTAGCAAGCAGAAAGCACAAGGGTGTGGCACGTTGCTCTCTCCCATTACACGTCCCCTGTGCCGGTTGAATACTTTCGCAACGCGTACATGCATCTATTATTTAATCGAGCGTTTATTTACGTTTAAACTTCTACTTTTATTCATATTTAAAATGTGAAAAAACTTGGCGAAATCACAATAAACAGACCACGCACCAACTCTGCAGACTGGCACAAATGCCACCTTCACGCAGCTCGATCGTTTTGTTTACAAGTTAGTATGGCAAGTTACATATCAAAATGCTCGGCTGCTCATTGGCTGTAAGTTTTGAGTGTCAGTCACAGTGTCCAATCAAACTGGTAGATTCTACCAGAGTTCAGAGCTATACGTCATCCTGCAAGCTTTCTGTGACACTGGTTGGCTATACGAGGTGCCAGTCAACCCCAGACCCGTCGTAATTGGCCAACTTAGGTGTCTTTCGGAAGCTAACACTTCCGTGTTTCATGCGGTAGCATGGTTATCGCCGACAGAAACAAATTACGTCTAATATGAGCAATATAAGTGAAAAAAAATTACGTAGGTGGTCTCAAGTTATGAAACGTTTTCTGGAGTTTTTGTCCCTTTGAGAATATATCGTGTGTTTTGGACCTAAATCGTTTTACTGGATTATATTCGCTGGAGCCTTACGGACACAATGGGATCAATACTGCTCGGAAATATTGATGTTTGACTTGTAGGGGGTCTTCAAAGGTAGGGACAGTCAACTCTTAAAAGTATGTACTTCTCTGTAAAAAAGGCTTTAGTGTCAGTGCTGTGGTTGTTGTGTGTCAAAATGGTTTATATCATCGGAAAGACGAGACTTTGAAGTTTCATTTGATGGGTAGGGTGTCGAGATGCATGGCAGATGGGCATGCACTCATTACTGTAACGTTTTTAAAACGCTGTTATGTCCCGGGACCGGCACGTGTGCGCGTTAATTAACACACACATACATAGATATACTGTATGCATACACAAAGACCATAACCACAAAAGTACCGTATGAATGATGTTATTCTCTAGCACTTTAACCCAAAACTCTTGTATGAATAACACATGCACAGTCCATCATTTCCTAGTACTCCAAGAAACTTACACGAACAATGGTGCAAAACTTTTAGTTTCAAGAATATATTTAAACATACTATGGCTCAACATTCCTGGCTATTGGCCATTTATCAACCAGTGAATGCACATACCATTGCTTGCATACTAAAGTGTCAGCAGGCACTTTTCGTGGCATTACACACATTTTTGAGCATGCTCTCTGCACACTACTTGTGACTTTAGGCTTTAGGAAGTAAGTAAATAAATAAAGGTAAATCATGTCATAAAATGATTTCTTCAAAACGTCGAATGTTATTTATTTGTATGTGCATTCTTGCTCTGATGTAGAAGGGAGCTGAGTTTACTTCTGTTACAGCGCATCTATGTGAAAATAGCAGTGTTAGATGCGGGGGTGGGGTGTGTTTGGGCTTGTGAACGCGGCTGAGATAATAAAACTGACAAAAAAAAAACAAAAAAAAAACAAAGCTAACCTTTACAAGGATCATAAATTACCCCGGCTGTTACAGACTGAAATCAAATGTATGTTTTTATTCTAAAATAGTAAGACTAAGAGCAATTTACTTCTCAAAACAGAGTGGTGCAGGATTGAACTCGCAACCTTTTGACTCCCAGTCAGCAGCTGATTCTATTGCGCCATGGAGGCAGTCATAATAAAATGGGTGTCAATGTCACATGTTAAGGAGGCTTTTTGTTTCTGAAGTTATATTTTTGAATAAAAGCGCAATTGTTGTGTTAGATTTGTACCTTCTGTGAAAGTATTTCTTTGATATTTGGACTTCAGGCTTTCATACATTATATAGTTTATGCCTACTTTTTTGTCATCTACTAGTAGAATATAAAAAACGTTTCTGTTTTAACAATGTGTTTACACAGATTACTGTAGAAACGGAACAGACATGAAATGCGTGTGTTCCAAACAACGATCTATTATTTCCACTCTAAAACTCCACTTCACTCCCAGAAAATCAATCAAGGCATGAGCTGGGAGAAGTTTGTGCACGTTCTAAGTCGGTGGGGGGATGGAATAGCCGGCTGCTTGCAGCTTGATTTTTATCAGCACATTTAGATGACAAAAGACGCTGGTGGAGAGCTGTGAACGATTTTAAGAAGCGTTTTAAGGTGGGACAGATTTACGAGTTTTTTTCGTAGGCTCTGGTAATTCTAGTGTTAAATTCCTTTCCCAAACAATAAACAAATTTGGTGATTCCTGGTCCTAGGGCTGTACATCCTTTCGCAGTTTATAAAGTAATTGATAAAGCTTGAAGCATCTCCTGGAATTCTGCTCCATTTAAACAAATGTTATTGTGGTTGATACTGGTACAATTCAAGAAAAGAAGGTGCTTCTGATGTTAAATTGCCTGAGCAAGTGTTCTGTATCTAAGTTCATCTTTGATTGTCCTGAGTAAAATATAATGAAAATATAGCAATGTATTATTTAAAAAATGGCATATTTTGCACACCAAGGGCCTCATGTATAAGCGGTGCATACGCACAAAAATGCTGCGTAAACCCATTTCCACGCTCACATCACGATCTATAAAACCTAAACTTGCCTTAACACCACACACATTTTCACGCAAGTTAAATGCTTGGCGTACGCAAGTTCTCCACTCGGTTTTGCAAACTGGCAGCACCCAGCGTCAAAACAGTGTGTTTGTTTAAGTGTGGTTTCCCTTTCTTTTTGCACATCCCTGACGCGGCTTTATAAATACACTGAAATTAACCGCACATTGTTTAAGGCATCTGATTATAATTAACCTGTAACAATATAATGGTGCACGGAATGGCCAAATTATTCCAAATACCATAGCTGCATTAGCGTTGTTCCTCTCACTGCACCTTCTTCTTTCAGCTGCTCCATCGTTTAGGGGCTGCCACAAGGGATCATCTTTTTCCATATTACTCTCAGTGCACCACTCAAAGTATTTATATCACTGTATCTGAGTGTGGAATCACAGCTCTACAGCAGCTAATCGGAAAGAGAATTATCGGTATACAGCATCAAGCACATGTTGCCTCAGCCATGAACTGCTCTCAAGCAACAAACGCTTCAGAGCCTTTCCCATACTGACCTCGCGGCTCAGAAACGGTTTCATCCCAAGAACTATAAATGCAGCCATTCAGCCCATTAACACTAGAATTACCAGAGCCTACGAAAAAACTCGTAATTCCGTCCCACCTTAAACTGCTTCTTAAATCCCTTCACACCTCTCCGCCAGCGCCCTTTGTCTTCTAAATGTGCTGATAAAGAGAAGTCGGCTATTCCATCCCCCCACCAATTTAGAACGTGCACGAACTTCTCTCAGCTCATGCCTTGATTGAGTATCTGGGAGTGAAGTGGAGTTTTAGAGTGGAAATAATAGATCGTTGTTTGGAACACACGCATTTCATGTCTGTTCCGTTTCTACAGTAATCTGTGTCAACACATTGTTAAAACAGAAACTTTTTTATATTCTAGTAGTAGATGACAAAATGTAGGCATAAACTATATAATGTATGAAGCCTGAAGTCCAAAGAGCAAAGAAACATTTTCACAAGAATAACACAATTGCACTTTTATTCAAACATATAACTGCAGAAACAAAAAGCCGCGCCTTAACATGCGACATTGACACCAGTATACTGTAACTGACACCATGGCTCAATAGACTCAGCCCCTGCTTGGGAATCAAAGGGTCATGGGTTCGATCCTGCGCCCCTCTGTTTTGAGAAGTAAACTGCTCTTGTCTTACTGTTTTAGAATAAAAGCATACATTTGATTTCAGTCTGTAACAGCCGGTGCAGTTTATGATCCTTGTAAAGGTTAGCTTTTTTTTTTATTCACTTTTCACTCTCTCAGTCGCGTTCAGAATCAATCCATACAACCCCATCTGACACGGCTGTTTTCACTAAAGACGCGCTATAGCTCTGCAGAGTACCACGATGCATACTAACGCACAATCACCAACCACCAAACCCCCCCTGGTTCTGACACACAAACGCTGGCGAAGCTGCCTTCTTCGTATCTCACCGTCACTTGCTTTTCGTTTTATTGAGTGTTCCTGCCAGTCCCGCATGTTGCTGTATGCTTTTTCTTTGTACTACAGGACATGCAGAGGAAAGAATGGTAAAGAGCAGTAACTTCGGCGCTATATGCAATCATCAGACACTCCCCATCTGCCCGTGTCGTTCAAACACAGGAACATATATTGGTGTAAAAGTATAACAAAAGTGCACTTTTATTCAAGTGCACTTTTTCCATCGCCTTTTCCTGTAAGAAGCAGTGTACACACTTCTCTCTATCCAGCATACAGCAACATGCGGGACTGGCAGGAACACTCAATAAAACTGAATAAAAAGAAAATCAAGTGACGGTGAGATACAAAGAAGGCAGCTTCGCCAGCGTCTGTGTGTCAGAACCGGGTGGGGGCGTTAGTATGCATCGTGGTACAGCACAGAGCTATAGCGCGTCTGTATTCTGTTTCTTTTGTACTCCAGGTCACGCAGAGGAGAGAATAGTAAAGGGCAGTAAGTTTGACGCTATATGCAATCATCAGACACTCCCCATCTGCCCGTTGTTTTGTTATACTTTTCAATACTTTTATACTGCTCAAACTGGCATGCTCAAAAATACACGTGTAATGCCACGAAAAGTGCACGCAGACACTTCATTTCAAACAAAACAAGTGCACTTTTATTCAAAACTACCTGTATAACCGAAGAAAAAAGAAAGCAAGTTACAGTAGGCGATTGATACGACATCTTGCATGGTGCAATGCTAAGAAGTGCAGATTTTCATTCCGTGCTATATGAAATCATCACATTCAAATATTAACAGTTCCCACACACCCAAGGACCGTACTTCCTACATTTACGACGTGTACTTGTTGCAGTGTACACACCTCTCTGTGCTATGGTTTCTATTACAGTGAATGAGCACCTGACACTGTACTTTCTTCCCTGGGGAAGGTCCCGATCAGAGAATTTCCAGTTCCTGCATAAATTCACACCCGATCTGACGCTGTTCGTTTTCAAATAATATTGCATTAGTGCGATTATATTTTCACATATATTGTCTCTTTCTTTCAGGTGTGTAATAGAAACCACAGCATAGAGAGAAGTGTGTACACTGCTTCTTACAGGAAAAGGCGATGGAAAAGGTGCACTTGAATAAAAGTGCACTTTTGTTATATTTTACACCAATATATGTTCCTGTGTTTGAACGACACGGGCAGATGGGGAGTGTCTGATGATTGCATATAGCGCCGAAGTTACTGGTCTTTACCATTCTTTCCTCTGCATGTCCTGTAGTACAAAAGAAAAAGCATACAGCAACATGCGGGACTGGCAGGAACACTCAATAAAACGAAAAGCAAGTGACGGTGAGATACGAAGAAGGCAGCTTCGCCAGCGTTTGTGTGTCAGAACCGGGGGTTGGTGATTGTGCGTTAGTATGCATCGTGGTACACTGCAGAGCTATAGCGCGTCTTTAGTGAAAACAGCCGTGTCAGATGGGGTTGTATGGATTGATTCTGAACGCGACTGAGAGAGTGAAAAGTGAATAAAAAAAGCTAACCTTTACAAGGATCATAAACTGCACCGGCTGTTACAGACTGAAATCAAATGTATGCTTTTATTCTAAAACAGTAAGACAAGAGCAGTTTACTTCTCAAAATGGAGGGGCGCAGGATCGAACCCACGACCCTTTGAATCCCAAGTGGGGGCTGAGTCTATTGAGCCACGGTGTCAGTTATGCTATACTGGTGTCAATGTCGCATGTTAAGGCGGCTTTTTGTTTCTGCAGTTATATGTTTGAATAAAAGTGCAATTGTGTTATTCTTGTGAAAATGTTTCTTTGCTCTTTGGACTTCAGGCTTCATACATTATATAGTTTATGCCTACATTTTGTCATCTACTACTAGAATATAAAAAAGTTTCTGTTTTAACAATGTGTTGACACAGATTACTGTAGAAACGGAACAGACATGAAATGCGTGTGTTCCAAACAACGATCTATTATTTCCACTCTAAAACTCCACTTCACTCCCAGATACTCAATCAAGGTATGAGCTGAGAGAAGTTCGTGCACGTTCTAAATTGGTGGGGGGATGGAATAGCCGACTTCTCTTTATCAGCACATTTAGAAGACAAAGGGCGCTGGCGGAGAGGTGTGAAGGGATTTAAGAAGCAGTTTAAGGTGGGACGGAATTACGAGTTTTTTCGTAGGCTCTGGTAATTCTAGTGTTAAGTGCTCCTTGTAGAACTGTTTGTACTTATAAGCACAATCACCTCACTGTAAACAGTTATAATATTGTACAATTTAAGTCACTTTATAAAGTGTGTATTTACATATGATGACAATATCATTTTTAATATGAAATGCAGCAAAATATGTTTATTATACTATACAGATAAAATGTTAACATCATTTAAATAATCTATATTGTTAATAATTAAACATGTGAGGACACAGTGTCACAGCGTTAGCTAGTTTAGGGATTGTTACTGCCTTGTGCTGTATCCTTGCTGGAGCTGGCGCGACACTGGAAGGAAAGTTGCATAGTAATTAAACATGTACTATGAAGATATTTCAGTGTTCCTTAAAGGTTTTCAAGAATCTGCGGTCTAAGCTTACAGATGGCTTAACATCTAATACAGAGCTGATTGTGTGGTGATTGATCACTTGGAGAAAGAAAAGGAAGGACAGGAATTGGAGGTTAGTATGTTTAAAAGAGACAGGACTGCTGCAATAAATTATTTAATCAAAGGTTGTGCACAGGGTGCAGCAAGCATCTTGCGAGAAGCAGGAAAAATCTCTGGACGGGGCTCCAGCTCATCACTATCACTGCGCCACCGTGTTCCCATGTTTAATAACATGCTTTAACTCCTATCTTCATGAAAATGATATTAAGTATACATCTCAGTATTTTAATTATGCAGAGAGCTGTAATATCATGAATGTAATGGATTTTGTGTCCAGTCAGAGGAAGAGAAAGCCCATTTAAGAAGCATGTAGTGATTCACACACATAGAGCACATAGAAAAACACATACAAAACAAAGTATTTAATGTTCTACTTTAGTTACGATGGTATTTGAGAAACTAGTAAATTAAACGATTTAAAGATGAAGTTTATGATGTTCTGTGTTAATGACAAAATAAAGTGTCTGATTAAAGTGGAAATTTCGAGATTAAAGTTAACATTTTGAGTTTTTTTCTCACTGTGTCCCTATTTTTTTTTCTTTTCTCTGTACCCTAGTAACTTTTCATATGACACTCAGACGGTGGGCTATGACTCGCATTTTCACGGCCACTTTGATACAGTATCTGTCAACTTCTTTTTTATTTTGGGCAGTGTGCGACTTTGTGAAGTTGAGCTTTTGAGTTTCTCCAACACTCTATGTCACTCGATCAACTTTCTTTTGTTGTTTATACCACTGTTTAAACCAACAAATTGTACTTTTCCTTGCCTCCACTTGGTATTGGCTGAAATTCTGTTTCCCCCGTGCTTTTGCTATTGCCTTTTCATAGAACGCTGAGCTAGAGAGCTATTTATATTGATTTGCATATTCAAAGAGGCGTAATTCTGGGAGGAATTTGGGAGTGGCAGCAGCTGCATGCATGTGCGTTATTTTTGAGATTCCTGCAACACTGAATTGAATGAGCTGGACTAGAAAAGTTTATGTATGTATGTATGAATGGATGATGGTTGAATTCTGAGGGTTTCTACATTTTTTTTATTTTCAAAATTTTCCTAATACATATCTGCATTGTCTTTGTGAGATATGTGATATAGGCTCACTAGGATCACTTTGACCATTTTATTATTTTACTTCAGAGATGTCTGAATTCCAAATGAAAATTCAGAGCCCAATCATGAATTGTTGTGCAGAGAAACATCAGAAGTCCATTAAGGACTGTTGGGATCATCTGTAAACATTCTGAAATGTCAATCAAGCGTATAGAAGGCATAGGCCATTTTGTGTCAATTTCAAAATTTTGTACTACTGCTATTGCAGGCCCCAAAATCCACCCTTCCATCTTGATGAGTGGGATTATTGTATATGTCAGTTATTTTCTCTGAGTTTATGACAGACACCTGGGTGATATTTAAAACTGTACTTTGTTTGAGGACAAATAGTTATATTAGCTTGCAAACATAAAACTGAACTGAGGTCTTTTGCATCACTTCTGAAGAAGGGTCTATCTAGATGGCTCATTAATAGTTATTATACATGTAGCAAGTGTTACCTGGACAAGAAGAGTAAGCTTAATTTCTCCCATATCAATCCCAACGAGCAATATGAGTATGCAATTGCACTAGAAGAAATTGTGATCGACAATAACAGATGTGAATGGCTTCTTCTGACACGTTTCTCCAAGTGTTATATTAATGTCAGTGTCAATTTATTTATAGGGCGTATTTAAAACAACATCAGTAATGCTGTAGCCAAAGTGATTTGCAATTAAATATACAATAAAGAAAAATAAAATAAATCAAATAAAATACAGTAAAACACAATACAAACCAGGAGTAAAATGAAAACAAACAAATGACACTGAGGAAGGAAACATCAGTATCACCAAAGGTCACGGATAGATGGAGAATAGAAATGCGTCTTCAATCTAGTTTTAAACAGTTCAGTTGAAGGTGACTCCTTAATGTAATTAGGTAAAGAATTACACAGACAAGGTGCAGCAGTTGAAAAAGCTTAGTTTTGTACTTAGTACAACAACAAGAGACAAGTGACTGATAGATCTAAGCTCCCTGGACGGCTTTTGTACAACCCCAATTCCAAAAAAGTTGGGACGCTGTGTAAAATGTAAATTAAAACAAGAATGCAATGATTTGCAAATCTCATTAACCCATATTTTATTCACAATAGAACATAGAAAACATATCAAATGTTGAAGAAGAGAAGCCCTATAGTACAGGGACTCCAAGGATTGTAAGGTGTCAGCAGCTGGCACTGAGGTGAGAACAGGCAGGAAATGGAGGACGGAGAAGGCTGTGGTGGTGGCAGAGTCACGCCTGAGCCAGAAGGCTCTGGTGGGAACTGTGGCAACAGGTAGAGCAGGTCTGGGCTACTCCCAAAGACCCAGGTCGGCAAGGCCCAGAACAAGGAGAGAATCCAGGTAGAAGTCCAAGCAGGGGTGGAGGAAAAGAGAGTAAGCAGGACAGCAGGACTCCGGCAACAGGATGCGTGGACAAGGTGGAACAGTACTATCCAGTGAAGGATCACCTGGTCGAACATCATGCAGGGAGATTTCATTTGTGTCTGGTTCCTGGTGCAGGCAGTCTACGATACCCTCCCAAGCCCAGCAAACCTCCACATCTGGAGGAAGAGCAAGACACCCTCCTGTCCACTTTGTTCAGGAAGATGCTCTGTAGAACATCTACTCAGCAGCTCCCCTAAGGCTCTGCCAGATGGCCGCTACTGGTGGCGCCATTAAAAGGTGTTTAAAGCAGTTGCTGGAAGCTTTGCTTCAGCTATCAACACAAGCAAACTCCTCCACGGCTCAAAGAAGGCAGTTACCTTCGTTAATGTGGGAGAGCAATCCCAGGCAAAGGCAACAGTAATAACAGGCCTCTTTCACAGCCTCTGAATGGCAGTTGTAGGCTGACTTGGGAAAGCAGCTGAAGTTCCTGCAGCAAATCGTGACAACATCACTCTGGCCAGACATGATCATTACCTTTGAGGCCTCAAAACAGCTGATCATGCTGGAACTGACAGTGCCCTGGGAAGAGCGTATCGAGGAAGCTAACGAGAGGAGATGTGCCAAGTACCAGGACCTGGTGGAGGTGTGCAGGGACAGAAGCTGGAGGGTACTCTATGAGCCCATAGAATTTGGCTGCAGAGGATTTGCAGGACGGTCATTCTGCAGAGTCCTCCCACAGCTGAGCATAACAGGAGCGGCCAAAAAGAGGGCCATTAAATCCGCAAGTGAAGCCGCAGAGAAAGCTTCAAGGTGGCTTTGAGTGAAGAAGGCTGATCTGTGGATTGCTACTGGGACGCAAGTTGGGGATTGATCAATCCTGACTGGGTCGCCTGAGCAAGGGTGTATGATGTTGTGAGACCCGAAATGCCTGATGACCTCAGGATATATCACTGATAATACATCCCAGTGCATCCAGGTGATGTTTTTTTATATAGTTGAAAGTGAGACATTTTACTATTTCATGAAAATATCTGCTCATTTTGAATTTTATGGTAGCAACACATCTCAAAAAAGCTGAGGCAGGGAAACAAAAGGCTGGAAAAGTAAATTGTACTAAAAGAAACAGCTGGAGGAATATTTTGCAAATAATTAGGTTAATTGGCAACAAGTTAATAAAATGATTGGGTATAAAAAGAGCATCTTACAGAGGCAGAGTCTCTCAGAAGTAAAGATGGACAGACGTTCACCAATCTGCAAAAACTGAGCCTACAATTTGTGGAAACTTTTCAGAATAACGTTCCTCAACATAAAATTGCAAAGACTCTGAATATCTCATTATCTACAGAACTCAATATCATGAAAAGATACTGAGAATCTGGAGAATTCTCTGTGTACAAGGGACAAGGCCAAAAATCAATACTGAATGGCCATGATCTTTGGACCCTCAGGCAACACTGCATTGAAAACAGCCATAATTCTGTCATGGAAATCTCTGCATGGGCTCAGGAACACTTCCAAAAACATTATCTGTGAATCACAGTTCGCCTTGCCATCCACAAATGCAGGTTAAAGCTGTATCATGCAAAGAAGAAGCCATATGTGAACATGATCCAGAAATGCCACCATCTTCTTTAGGCAAAAAAAGGACTGTGGCAAAGTGGAAATCTATTATGTGGTCAGATGAATCGAAATTTGAAATTCTTTTAGGAAAACATGGACGCTGGGTCCTCTGGACTAAAGAGGACAGGGACCATCCAGCTTGTTATCAGTGCTAATTTCACAAGCCTGCATCTCTGATGGTACTGTGGTGACTTTGTGCCTATGGAATTGGTAGCTTGCACATCTGGAAAGGCACCATCAATACTGAAAGGTTTTGGAGGAAAATATGCTCTCATCCAGACAATGTCTTTTTCAGGGAAGGCCTTGCATATTTCAGCATGACAATGCTAAACCACATACTGCATCTATTACAACAGCATGGCTTCATAGTAGAAGAGTCCGGGTGCTGAACTGGCCAGCCCACAGTCCAGACCTTTCACCAATTGAAAACATTTTCCACATCATGAAACAAAAAATACAACAAGGAGATCCAAGACCGTTGAGCAGCTAGAACCCTATATCAGACAAAAGTGAAACATAACATATAAATTGTAGCATACCCATGTATTGATTTAAAAAACATCAGCAACATTTTAAAATCAATTCTGAAACTAACAGCCAGTCAGTGTAAAGAGACTAAAGCTGGAAATATCGAATCAAATGTTCTTGCCCCGACCAATAAATGGTCAGCAGCATTCTGGACCAACTGCAGTCTATGTATGAGGGATTTACTGTTCCCAGAATACAACGAGTTGCGGTAATCAAGCCAAAAAAAGATAAAAGCATGAGCAACTTTCTCAAGATATCAAGGAGTTTCAAAAAAAAGGCTAAACATTGGCTAAAAGACAAAGCTGGAAAAAGCAAATCTTGACTTGAATTTCTGCAAAAGAGTCAAATACTTCAAAACAAATTTGGGCTTTAGCAGGAGGACCAGCTATCTGCACTTCTGTTTTATTTTGATTTAGATTGAGAACATTGTCAGACATTCAGGATCTTAGCTGTACAAGACAATTGTACTGCTGATTCACTGAAGAGTTACACACAGGTATATATAGACCTGCGTGTCATCAGGGTAAAAATGAAAAGAAACATTAAACCTCCTAAAAATAGCACTTATAGGATGGAGATATATAGAAAGTAAAAGATGACCCAGAATGGATCCCCAAGGAACACCGCATTTAACAAGAGTAGTAGATGAAAAAGAAGAATTGAAAGTTACTGAAAAGTGTAATCAGTAACATATGACCTGAAACAGGTAAGAGTAGCCCCTTTGAGCCCAACCAGATGCTCAAGCTGCAGCAGTAAGTTCTCATGATCAATAGGGTCAAAAGCTGCAGAAAGATATCAGAGGACAAGGACTGCTGTGCCATCTGAGTGAGCAACATGACAGATGTCATTAAATACTTTCAGGAGGGCTGTTGCAACACCATGATAACACCTAAAGCCAGATTGGTAGAGCTCAAATAAATTATTGAAGTTAAGATGATCAACCAATTGATTATAAATAATTCAAGTCCTCCCTACGACGAGACAGCCGAGGAGAGTTATGAATAACCAGGTGGTACCAAGTCTGTAAAATAAGAAGAGTCACTATAATCAATCCAGGTCTTGGTGATGAAAAAGAAGTCCAGTTTCTTTGAAGTAATAAAGTCTTGCAGGATAAGATTTTTATTAGTCATTGACCTCACCTTAAGGAGAGCAACCTTGATAGACATAGAAAAGCTTGCTGTGGGGTGAGCCTGCGAAGATTAGCAGTGTTTACTCACCTAAAACACACAGAGAAAAAGTGATTGCCCCTTGAGATGGACGAGGAATAATTGAGCTACCTACAGGAATTCATTAATGATTTTATTAGTTTCCATAAGATTTTGAGTTGACATTTCCACCACAACATTACCATTTTTAGATATCAGTCTTTCTATTAGCTTTCCAGAACTTAAAACCTCTGTCTGTTACAAGCCAACTGACTCACTCAGGTACTTTTTCTAAAACTTCTTCCACTCCAGGAAACCAAAAACTCTCTACCCCTTTGACAGATCCTTAGACTCTGTAATGAACTGCTCAGAATGAGGAGTTTCTTCATTGATAGAGGACATCCTTTTTAAATTGTGGGCAGCCACATAGCCAGATAATGTTTCGTCTTTAACCTTTCTTTTTCTGTGTGGAAAAGGCCTTTAACCTTTTTTCCTAATCAAATACTAGTCCACATACAGCAACTGAGCTGGCTGGAGATTTAAATATAACATTTATTATGCCTAGAAACTGATCTACAAATCTTTAATGGGAATTTTAGTTCTTTGTACAAGATGGAAAAGTATACTACTTTATGAACAGACTTACACTATCCTGTCATGTTTGATTCAGAACTGTTGTCTTACTGAGTTCGTCCTGCACTGTTGAGTTCATGTTGACCTCATGTGACTGTCTGTGTATAAAAAAGCTGGGAATTGTCACTGTTTTAACTAAATTGCCAAATTCCTCCCACGCAGAGCAGCATGACACAGCTGGTCATCAGCTTGATGCTTAAAATTTGAATAGGCTAATCTTAGGAATCTTTATTAAATTGCTTAACATGTAAACGTCACCCTGGTGGACTTTAAATAAAATGCACAAAAGGAGAGGGGTGAGAGGTTTTGGAGGTTTGATAGGACTGGTCTGAAGTTCCTTCCACAAATAAACCTCTGCTCCACCCCCAGTCTGTCTGTTTCGTAAATGTATGCCTATGCCCAAAGGACATAAGGCCTTAGCCATCTCCTGTTTTTCCTCTATTCTCTGATGATATAAATTAATCAACAATCAAAAATTAGATTAAAAAGGTCTCAAATAGTTGTACATACTGAAATAAAAGTATAATAGTTTCAACTTATTTTCACCAAAGTCTATTATTATCATATACAAATCCTTGAATGGGCCAGGAACTGAAAGGGTTGGATTGCCCTCATGAAAAATTAAACTAACTAGACATCTGAAATTGATCTCTCTAATGGTTATAGAAACTCTATGGCCAGCTGATGATGGAGCAGAGGAAAACAAAAACTCTCCTTAGAAACCTCATTGGGTTCCACAGTTTGTTCTCACACAAAGTAAAAAGTAGTAGTTAGACTCAGTCACACAGACCCAGTGAGCATTAATGTTAATCAGTGAAATTCACCAAAGCTTTTTTTGTAGTGAATGTATTGGTAACCTTGTTCACAGAATATTTTCATGTAAATTCGCCTTGCAGCAGGCTTAGAGGAACTTATTTTTTTTCCAGCGCCCCATGATACTTTGTGAGGCCAGAGTGACATCAGAGAGCTGTAGCAGACATTCTGTGAATTTGCCATGCGTACTGTAAGATTCTTGCCAAGCTGTTTCAGGCATGATTGATACCACAACCCCATCAGCACAACAGGCTTCTACATCACATGAGTTTAAAAAAAAATAAAACAGTTTTGCGAAATTTCATTTGTGGGGTACATTAGCTGACCATAATGTGAGTTTAATGAGTACTGTAATGCCACCGGAATTTATAATACAGATGCCTATGTGCTGCTTGCCAGAGCTAAGAGCTAAACAAGCTTTAAAGGAGCCTTCCCTGACTTCAAGAAAGAAAATGCATGAGACTTGGTGAAGTAATAAAAAAAATATATATTTATTACTGTTTACAAGGCATTTCTGTCTTCTTCTTGGAAGAAAAAACTGCAAAGCATCTGCGGGGCAGAGTGGAAACAACAAAAAAAACATTCTTATTGAGCTTGGAGCCACAGCTGGTCCCACTTGAGAACAGGTAATCCACCTGAAGCATAGCATGTTTGGATGGGAGACAATCTTGGCAACAGCTTTGCTTGCTGCTGGAAAAGGTGTTGTTGAGGCCAAAAGGGGGCACACCCCTCTGGTCTGTGTATGGATCCCAATGCATCAGTGCAGTTACAGGGACACTGTGCTAAAAAAACGAGTGTTGTCCTTCAGATGAGACATAAACCTAACATCCTGACTCTCTGTGGTTATTAAAGATCCCATCTAATCTGGTCCCCAACCATTCCCTGTCTCTAAATGTCTATTTTTCTCGCCCCTTCACCGCCTAAAGCTAACGTATGGTAAGTGTACTGGTGTAAGATGGCTACCATTGCATCATCCAGATGGATGTTATCCACTGGTGGTGGTTAAGGTGGTTCCTCATTTTGCTTTTAGTAGCCTGAAAAGGGCTATATAAATGTAATTAATGAATGCATGGATTCACCTGCCTGTGATCCAACTAAATGCAAACATCATGCTCCATACTGATCGTACAGGTCACTTTTTACTGTGACACCAGCCAAATATACCATAATAGTAAATGTTATGCTGATGTTGGCACTGTGTGCATTGAAAAAAAGATGCTATTTAAATTTATAAGGCATGTAAGTGCCGGGCAGAATTATCTGGCATCTTGCTCGGGAAAAAGGGGGGCCCTGGCCAAGAAGAGAAGATGGAATGGAGAAGGATTCTTCTTCAGAATGAGTTTATCCCCCATCTGCTAGATAGTAGTATCCCAGGACCTCAGTAACCATGTGGACACCTGCAGGGCATGATGGGAGTTGTAGTACTGTGAGTCAGACCTTCTGGGTCCCCATGGGTGTTACCAGAGTTTGCTGTGGGGATTCATGATCTTTGTTTCTTGGGTCTTCCATCAGACCCAGAAGTGCTTCCATTGGGTTATGTCCTTGTACTGGGCACACCCCTGGGTTGGACATAAAAGGAATCTGTCCGCCCTCCTCCACATGAGTCAGAGTTGAGTGGAAGGAGGCAACACTCTCTGAAGACAGGTGGAGAGAGAGAGATAAAAGGGTAGGTAGGAAGAAGAATATGCTTGTGCAACCTTAGAAGAAACCTTTGTGAAATATTTTTTTATAATACAGACCTCAGTTTTGAACCTGTGACTGTATTTATGTTGGTTGTATCCACAGCTTGGGGCTCGGTGGCACATCCTATCTGTCACAGGTTACCTCCTCAACAAAAATACCATTTACTTCCAGTGTAATCCTGAGCAAGTGATTTAATCTCTAATAGGAGCTGTAATTATAAAAATGACAAATGTTTTCAAAATTAACGAGAGCTATATAAAATGTTGTTAAAATGCTGTAATGTAAACCACAATGGTGATGGTGGATCCCTCACCATTGTCACCCTGTGTGAACCTGAGCATTTACTTAACCTGCCGTAGGAGAATTTTAAGGTGTAGTAGTAGTGGTGTCAGATTTACAGAGTACGGTATATGGGTCTAAGTACCATACCATTTTCCAAGCCCACTTAATCCTGTCAGGGATGCTGGAACCTGACCCAGCAAGCATAGGTAGGGTGCATGGCAGGAACAATCCCTTAGACAGGGCATCAGTCCATCACAAGGTGAGCCCATTTGTACACACACACACAAACACACATACTAGCGCCAAATTAGTGTCATCAATCTACCTAACCTTTGGACCAGAGTACCTGGAGGAAACCTATGCAGGCATGGAGAAAGCACCTGGGTTGTGAACCTTGGTCTCCTTACTGTGAGGCAGCAGTACTGCCGCTATGTCACTGTACCACTCATTGATTTAAGTAAACAGATATATTACTTTTGGATAGGCACCAAATAGAAACAAGTGTACCTGGTTGAAACCCATGAGTGTTAAAGTGCCTGAAAGGAAACTATACTCTAGCGGCTTTACAGAGACATCCTTTGTATGCTGAAGAACAAATATGTGTATATTGTATTGGCATCTGTGCCAGGCATGTGGCTATGTTTAAGGAGAATATAGGTGATTATGGCACAAATACACAGAGGAACACACACAGGAACACATGCACTCACAGACACAGAGGGAAGAGTGAATCTCAACTTGTTTAACTGACAGGAGACAAAGAATACAGATAAGAGGAGAATGCTCCATCAGTGGAGTATCTCACGGCTCTGTCCTTGGACTATTTCCTTTTCTGATTTATATTAATGACATAGATTTTAGCAAAGTTGTAAACTTGTGAAATCTGCAGATGATACCAAAATTGGAAGAATGGCAGACACTGAGAAAGCAGCAAAACCAGACTAATAGACATGGGCAAACTTCAGAACAGGGTGAACACTTGGAAAATGCAGTTTAATGTAGAAAAGTGCAAAATACATCAATTATAAATACAAGATGGGAGACAATGTCCTAAAGAAGCAACCTCTAAAAAGTATTTTGCTGTTTATGTAGTGTAGCAGTAGAGGTTCTGATCCATCTCTTGAACCCTCAGGTACAACGGCAAACAGCAGGTAAAAGTATAACTATTATTTATTTTACTATAATACAATGCACCAAGCATCTTCCACTCCACACTACTCATACAGAAACTAATCACCAATAATACTCTCCAAACACAATCCTCCTCTCCCAGACACTTAGCCACCCTTCCTTCCAGCTCAGCTCCCTGTCCACGCTTTCCCAAAGTCCTTTATACTCCCTGACCCGGAGGTGTTCCGGCCCAACAGTCCACAAGTCCTTATTCTTTCTGGGCCAGGGTAAATAGTCTGTATCTTCACCCCGGAAGCACGTCGTTTCTTCCTATCACAGGATTATTTACTTCCAGGTTATAGTGCATATATGAGTCCACGGGCCACCAGACAGCGACTCCCAGTGGTCCCCAAGATATCCAACAGGGTTGTGCATAAAAACTACATGAGGCCCTGTTGGAATTCGGGGCCAGTCCATGCTGTCGGGAGAACTCCTCCTGGCGGCCTGGGGTTGAGGGCCAGAATATGAAGCCGGCCATCCACCACAGTAGACACATTTTTTATCATCTATACAATCTGCAGAATCAATTTAAAACGCAAAGAAAATGTTAAGTCATATCACAAAACTATTGAATATAAATCAAGGGATGTTATACTCGAGTTATATAATGCACTAGTGAGACTAAATCTGGATTATTGCGTGCATCACACTACAAAAAAGACATAGCAGTACTTGAACAATCAGATGCATTCTGGGACTTAAGGACATGTCCTACTGTTTTGTCTCGAGCAGAGGAGAATGTGTGGGAACCTAATCCTGTTCTTCAAAATCCTCAAAAGCATTAATGACATAGATCCAGCAGAAGTCTTTCATTCTAGAGGTGAATCACATACTCGAGGCCATCAGTAGAAATGAAGGGGCAGTGCATTTAGGACTGAAGCCAGAAAGCATTTCTTTACGCAGAGCGTTGTGGGAATATGAAACAAACTACAGAGCAATGCAGTTGGAGCAGAAACTTTGGCAATATCTAAGAAGTATCTGGATGACATATTGGATAAGCTTATCAATTAGCTAAACAAACAAGCTCGCTGGGCTGAATCGTCTACTTTCATTTGTTAAATTTCTTATGTGCTTATCAAGCCAGGCATTTTCTAACAGCCAAAAGGTCTGTGAATTAGGTTCATTTCTTTGCCTTTGAAAGGTCAGTGTGGCCTAGTGGCTATGGCATTGGTCTGAAACAGCAAGTCTTTCAGCTGTAAAGAAACATTTGTACTAAAGTTCCATAGTTAGTAAAGTGATTTGAGATGGTGTTCACTTTAGAATTATAGCATACACATTGAAGATTGCTGCAGCATGACTATTTCAAACACTGCATTAGCATAAAGGATAGACTGTAAATACTTGAGTAAGAAATGCTGAGCCAGCCTGATGCAAGACTTAAAGGCAAGGCAATAAGCTGCTAGTTTGAGGTTAGCAAAACATTGCACACATATTATTGTGTAGGACTTGAGCTGATTATAATGCACGTTTGTGGTGTCCAAGACAGTCAATTAAAGTGCCCCACATCTAGTTTGCTACGGCACTACACGAAGCAGGGATTTGTGAGCCAGGAACAAAGGCCAAGTGCGGTTAGGTTTATTTCCCAGATGGCACATTTAAACACCCTCCTTCCTATCCCTTATCCGCCCCCCAAATGCATACATGTGATCGCTAAGGCATCAGTCCCTCAGTCTCTCCACTCACTCTCTCATCCTTTTTATTTTACTATATCCTTTAAAGGAATACTTTACACAAAAATGAAATTTTTATACTTATATGTTACTTACCCCATGCACTTTGTAGTGATAGGTGAGAATAATTTTAAATCACATGTTTTTATACAGAACAGAGATAACAAAAACAACAATTTATTTCTTGTATTGTCCAAAATCACACAATGAGTGCTGCATTGGCCTATAATAGGCCCAGTTTTTTTGACAGTCGCCCTAACCCTAACCCTAATAAAACAAGGAAAAAAATCCCAAAAATAACATTGTAGGAAAAAGAAAATGGAAGAAACCTTGGGATAGACAATTCAGAGAGTGACACCTTTCCAGGTAGGTTGGGTGTGCAATGTGTGTCAAAAAATACAATAGTAGAAACTACAAGGCAAAATGCAAGTGTGGATTATGTCACTCACTAAATACTGAACTATTAATACAATACGATTTATTTTCATATAGCCCAAAATCACACAAGAAGTGCCGTAATGGGCTTTAACAGGCCCTGCCTTCAGACAGCCTCAGCCTTGTTCTCTAAGAAGACAAGGAAAAACTCCCAAAAAACCCTTGTAGGGAAAAAATGGAAGAAACCCTGGGAAAGGCAGTTCAAAGTGTGAGACCTCTTTCCAAGTAGGTTGGGCGTGCAGTGGGTGTCCAAAAAGAGGGGTAAAATGCAACATGATATACAGAACAGAACACAAGTAATCCTCAACACACAGTATAATAGTGCAATAGAAATATTACTACAGAGCAGAATTCAACAGTAGATGATATCACATAATATGATTTGGATTTGTTCAGAGTCCTGGAGACCTCAGCCATCTAGCCGCCTCCTCCTATTGGCCATTCCACAGCTGAGTCATCGCTGGGCCAGCCAATCCAATGAACGGACTTCTCTACCTGACGAATCCTGTAATCCTCTTTCAGGGATGACTTTACCTTGGGCAGGCAAAACAACATGACAGTAGGGCAGTGGCACCAAGTGACACATTTGAGTACCAAGAAGAGAAACAGAATAGGTGAGGATCAGTAACAAATTACAACTATCATATTATTTACATTATGTTTTAGTGATAACAACTAACAACAGAGATGCAGTCTGTACAGTTAATCAGCAGCTCTAGTCAGAATATGCTAAACTGAAGTAGTGAGTCTTTAACTGGGATTTGAAAGCTGAGACTGAAGGGGCATCTCTTATAGTAGCAGGCAGACCATTCCATGGTTTAGGGTCCCTGTAACTAAGAGCATGACCTCCCACTCTTATTTTATTAATCCTTGGACACATAAACAGACTGGCATCTTGAGATCTTAATTAACATTCTGGTTTGAAAGTAAGCCAGACATTGGCCATTTAAGGCTTTATATGTTAAAAGGAGGATTTTGAAATCTGCCCTAAACTTAACCGAGAGCCAGTGTAAGGATTTATGAACTGGAGTTATGTGTTCATATTTTATTGTTCCTGTAATAATTCTTTCAGGCGCATTTTGGATTAACTGGAATCTGTATAGAGAAAAGTTTGAACATCCAGTGAACACCGAACTGCAGTAGTCACTTCTACTAGAAATAATTGCATGAATTAATTTCTCATTATCCCGCATATTTAGAAAATGCCTTAATTTCCCAACATTTTTGAAATGGAAGAATCATGATTTAGACAACTTTGTAATGTGCACTTTAAATGACATGCTAGAATCAAAGATAACTCCTAGACTGCGGGCTGATTCAGTAAAATAAATGCTGATTCCAACTGAGTTAAATGATGACAAAATATTGTTGCAATAAGCATCATTCTCTCCAATAATTAACATCTCTGTTTTATCAGTGTTTAAAGACAAGTAGTTCTCACCCATCCACTCCTTTAATTCACTAACACAGCTAATTAAAGACAACATTGAAGAAACTTCATTTGGTCTAAAAGAAAGTTATCACTGGGTGTCATCTGCATACAAATGAAAATTAACATCATTTTTTCTTATGATACATCTGTGTGGGTCTAGGTCTGACTTTTTAAGTAATGGTTTGATGACTGACACTTTTAGTGCATCAGGTACTGTGCCATGCAATAACGAACTATTAATAATATTAAGAATAGGCGCTGCAAAAACATCCATTGCGCCTTTTATTGGTTTTGTTGGCACTAGATCTAGGGGACATGTAGTAGGTTTCATTTTAGAAATTAAAGTCAAGACTTCCTGCTCTGTTACATGATTAAAATTTCTAAAGTGTTTAATGCAATGTGAGACAGGATCTGCCAAACTAGTATGTGGCTTGTATTGTGATGCTGAGATCTGGGATCTTATATTTTTAATTTTCTTATTAAAGAAGTTCATAAAGTCTGTACTGCTAATGTCTGTTGGTGTTTTGCACCGTAGATCTAAATTCCCATTTGTTAAATTAGCCCTTGTTCTAAATAGTATCCGAGGATTATTATTATTGTTATCTATTATTTTAGAATAGTAGTCTGAGTGAGCTTTAAAGAGAGCTTTTTTATATTTTTTATCACTCTCTCTCCATGCAATTTTAAAGACCTGCAGCTTTGTTGTTCTCCATCTGTGCTCCAGTTTTTGACACTCTAATTTAAGAGCTCAAGTGCTCTAATTAAACCAGGGTGAGTTTCAATGTGCTTTGATCACTTTTGTTTTAAGGGAAGCCACTGCGTCCACAGCATTTCTCCGGGTCACATTATAATGTGATGTTAGCTGATCTAAATTGTTTTCCACATTTACATTTGATGTTAACCAATCTAAAAGGTTTTCCAAAATTACACTTGACTATCTATAGATCTATAAATGTTGAAGCAGAATTGTAAGCTAGATGTCGCATTGTCTTTGTTTTAATCTGTGAGTGTATTGGTAAGGGCATAACCAAATCAAATGTTATTAAGTAGTGATCAGAAATAACTTAATTTAATGGAGTAATATTTAACTTTTGAATTTCAACTTTGTAAGTTATAATTAAATCTATTGTGTGGTTATGATTATGAGTTGGACCTTCCTACTGAATTTAACAAAAAAATAAACCATTTGCTAAAAGTGTCAGTATAACGCCTTTGGAAAATGCTGTTTTTTACAAAAACACATTGCACTCATACACAACCAAGCAGCTGAAGTTAATTTGTGTCTGCTGGTTCAGTACGTTTTATGGATTCTCTATAAAATGTTTACATCAAGGACAAGGTGAAGAGCAGAGAAAAAAAAGATGATGAATTCAATCGGAAAGGCAAAGCCAAATGACTCAGAAAGGCAAAGTCAAATGACTCAGTCTTCACAAATTATTTAGTTGTTGACAGTGAATGAGCCTGAAATTGATGAAATTGTGCAATTTAAATGATTATACTGTACCTATAAGCATCTTGTAATTGTACTTACAGTGAATAGGTGCTATATAAATTCATAAGGACATAGACACAAATACCACCTGTGAATCACTGTGTGAGCATGAGCAGGTCTCTTCTCCACCCAGGGCCACAAATCTAAAAATAGGTAACAACCTTATTTATATTCTTACTGCCCCTTTTGCAGTGGTTTTCAGCAATGAAAAGCGCCACTCAAAACATATGAGTGTATGACTGTGAGTCCAAATACAGCTCCATCTCCTTCATTAAATTGACCAATGACAACAACATCATAGGCCTGTTCACCAACAATGATGAGATGATGTTTACCTGCTGACTCAGTGTTGCCAAGACAACAATCTGATTCTTAATGTAAGCAAAACCAAGGAGCCAATCAAACATTTCTGGAAATAGAAGGCTGACCAGAATGACATCTACATTAGAAGTGATGTACTTGCCATGTGCTGCTCAATCCTATCCTTAATAATTCCTTCCATTAACATTCCTGTTATATACACTAAGCTTAGTGGCGAATAGTTGCTTGGATCTGCCTAGTCATCCTTTTTATATAACGGGATAATATTTGCCATTTTCTAGTCCTTTGAAATCTCCCCAGTGTGCAGTGACTGCCTAAAAATATGTGTCAGGGGTTTACATATGCACTCGCTTGCATCCATAAGAACTCAAGGGTAATAATATCAGGTACTTGTGATTTGTTTGATTTCAACCTATTTAATCTGAGCAGTACTTCTCCCTGTACACTTTCTAAATTGTTCGGAACCTCCTTAGTAGTCCCATTTACTTCTGGGAGGTTATCCACCTCCTCACTTGTGAAGACGTCAGAAAAATGCAAGTTTAGAGTGTCCGCTATTTGACTGTCTGTATTTTTTAATTTTCCTTTACTATTCCTGATGCACTTCACCTCCTACTTGACTGTTCTTTTACTGAAAGTGGTTTAATGGCTGTCAATCTTTTGCTCTACAGAGGAAAGAGGAGAGAAGGAATTAGTACAAAGCATCAACCCCTGGGTTGTTGAGTAATTACCATCACCAGAGCCCTTAAGCTGCCTTCCAAGCACACACACATGACACCACATTCTCAAGGTATGGCAGGGGAGTAGAGAGGGTCAACACAGTTGTGCATGGTGATGGTTTCTTGAGTTAGTAGAGGTGTCCTGGGCATGGGGCCCCCACTTCTATTGCCTGAATCCAAAGATTCTGTTAGATATGTGTGTGTGTACTAAACTCCATTTTTTTAACATTTAATCCACTGCAAATAGAAATGTGCACAGGGATCACCTATACGACTCTGTTAGGGCCGGTTTATACTTCACACTCAGAACGCGTACGAGCCCGCATCATGGCTGCCACACATTCCCAGTGTTCATTTCACGCGTCCTCTGAGCGGGTCCTCAGAAATTATCGCGACACATGCACGAGTTGCAGTACCAGAAAAAAGTCAGGGGGTGCAGTGTGCTAAAAGTCGGAACATGACGTCAGTGTCTCTGTTTACTATCTACATGTGACAGAAAGCTTTTATGCAGATCCTACGGGATGAATGCTTCGATGTGGTGAAGCAAAATGCCGACATACAGATGCATTTGTGGTGCTTTTATATTCAAGCTTCACATATTCCTGATCGTAATGACACAATACATTTTAAAAGTCTCACATACCATCTTTTGTGTCGTCTTTTTTTTTGCAACTTAACAACAGCAACATAATGTATTGCGCTGCATTTGAGCCGATGAGAAAAAATAAAGGACACGGTGAAAACGTGTATTTTGTGATTAAAGTGGAAATTTTGGCTTTAATCTCGAAATGTCCACTTTAACCTCATAGTTTACTTTATCATTAACGCAGACCATCGTAAACGTCATCACAGTTTTAAATCGCTACGAGTTTTTTGGACCTGACAGCAGCGGTAAGCAGCAATAGATCACCACACAGAACAAATTAAATGTATGATATTCCAACTCTCACACATTTAGAATCTTTAGATTTGTACTTGATACCACTTTCATAATGAAATGCATTAAAGTGTATATCTTACATTTTACATATAATTTCGTTTAAATAATGAATACTGTTAATAATTACACACATGGGGGTGTCACGGTGGTGGAGCGATAGCACTGCTGTCTCGCAGGGAGTCATGTTGCTGGTATTTCCTGCTTGTATTCCACACTGTGCTCCGGTTTCCTTCCAAAGATATGCAGATTTGGGGATTAGGTGCCGCTAAAATGACGCTAGTGTATGCATGTGCTTGTATTCACCTTGCGATGAGCTGAGGCCTCATCCAGGGATTGTTTCTCACTCGTGCCCAATGCTTGCTAGAATGGACACATCCCTGGATTGATGGATTTAATCAATAAACATAATTTTCAGAGATATTGCGATAAGGTTTCATCAGAATTTAATGAGTGTTCTAGGCAATTCACAACACAGAGAAGCCGAACATGTTCTCCACGTGATAATATCTTGCACTGCCACCTGGTGGATTCCTTCAGATTTACATAACGTACGCACGCAAGTATGAACATTACAACGTCGCGTGAAGTATACAGTAACTCCGGCCTTAGGGTGACACCTCTGCCTCAGCTGCCCAAGGGATTGCAGCCAATAACGTCTGCTTCTGTTTCATTTGCAGACCCAAGGATAACTCCACAGACGATATCTGATATTACTTCCAGGTTTCGCCCAGAGGTAGAAAAAATAACAACACCAGAAGTCAACATTCACTAACAAACCTGCCTCCAAAAAAGACACACCTCTGACTGAAGAAATTCCTAACTGATGACACCAGACCCTAGAAAAACTCTGCTAATAAAACCTGTAAACACTAGAAGCCAAATATTTTTGTTTGATTTTACCTTCTTTCTGCTTGATTTTATACTTATTAAATGCGATGCCTGGATAGACCCCAACCTTTTTATGATCTCCCTATTTCTTCATATTTTACAACATGAATCCTGTGAAGAGTTGGGAATACAGATATTGAGATGGTGAGTCTAAGGCCCTGTGAGGTCCAGTCTGATGGCTGCTTTGAAATGGCTTTTTTCATTGGAGTTTAGCTCTCCAGTCACTTATGGCAAAGTGGTTGAAATGGTTTATTGAAAAGGATTGAATGAAATTAGTACATAATTAGTACATTAGATGTGGACTTACTCATAAGCGGAGTGTTTTGCTGGACCAACTGGTTCAATGATGTATAGCTGGCAGTCCAGTCCAGTGCTATTCACCACCATGCACTTATCTCAAAACTTACTCTTATACTTATGCTACAGTAGTCACATACTTCATTATACTGACATATGGCCAACTAAATGGTTCACAAAATGTTTTTTATTGTCAATCAGGCATCACTGCTTTGACATTTGACAAAATACTGTATGTATCTTCCATTTCGGCAGCACATGCATTCTTAAATTAAGGCAACAATGAGTCTTGACATTTGCTCATAAAATCTCTGTGTGAAAGATCCCATGCTGTTTAGCATTATTTGGCAGACTGTCAGAGCCTCATGCAAATCAGACCGATGGACTATACATTTTTGAGAGTTTCAGTTCATTGCAAGTTACATCAGGATATAAAAGCAGAAATTCCTGGTAATTCAGGGACACTTCATTCTGTTCTCATCGTTTCGTGTGTTCTGTATTTACATACTCTCTCATTAGCAATCCATTGACAAACATCAGTCATTCCTGGCCAAGTTTTGTAAGCTGTTTATGGAACAAATCCCAGCTTTTCTTTTGTTTTGATTTTATCTTTTTGTTTTAAATAGATCTCTGATTTAGCGGTCAATGTGGTCAAATAAACCCTAGTAGCAAACAATCCAAATTTTAAACATGTACTTGTTCTTTACAGCCCTTGAAGGCAAATGTCACAAATAAATTATCAAAATTGGGCTATATATCTTCAGTAGAAGGTAGAATAGATTAGATTAGATACAACTTTATAAATCCCACTGGGGAAATTCAAACGCCTATAACAGCAGAAACAAAAAAAAACAAGGACTGAAACTCACAGGATAGATGATACAGCCAATCAATCAATCAATTGATAAATCTATACTAATAAAAGGCAAAGCCCTCATTGACTCACTCACTCACTGACTGACTCACTCACTCACTGACTCACTGACTCATCACTAATTCTCCAACTTCCCGTGTGGGTGGAAGGCTGAAATTTGGCAGGCTCATTCCTTACAGCTTACTTACAAAAGTTGGGCAGGTTTCATTTCGAAATTCTACACGTAATGGTCATAACTGGAAGCTATTTTTCTCCATATACTGTAATGGAGTTGAGCTCGATGGCCGTGGGGGGCGGAGTTTCGTGTGACATTATCACGCCTCCCACGTAATCACATGAACTGGCTGTCAACGCAGTACGTAGAAAACATTGAAGAGCTCCAAAAAGCGCTGAAGAAAACATGCATTATATAATTGAGAAGGCAGCGAAACAATATGAAGCGAGCGAGTGACACATACAACCATATTCATGAGTGCTGCTACTTCAGAAACAAAGCACGGTGTAAACCTAAAGTTTAAATTAAGTTCATAGATAGGCTGCCGCTGGCGTTTGTCATGCCCACGGGTAATGCAGGATACAAGTTTAATGAGAGGACGCAGGATATAAACAAGAGTTTTGATCACTTTGTAACTAAGTTAAAATTGAAGGTGAAGGGCTGTGCTTATGCAAATTCCGAGACTGTGTTTGTGGGGGGATTGACAGTTAAGGAGGGTGGGGGAGTCACGTCATCATCTCCCCTCCCATTCACCTCATTTCGCTCTGAGCTGAGCTCCGCAGCTAACGCAGTCTTGCGGAACCAACTTTGTGACGCTGCAACCACATACACACGCTGTCTCTAGAGTTTCTCCACACTCTGAATCTTCCAGGCACTACTTACAAAAGGTTACAATCGTGTTATGTTATTTTTAAAATGTTTTCTTTTCTTAGCACAAGCACAGCTGAGAAGCCTCGATGCATGTGCTTCATAACACGTTAAAAAATAACGCATTTAATCACACTTTACATTCCAAGCAAAGGGGAACTTCTGTCAATGCATGATTTCCTGGTACACCGATTACATTGATTCACACATCAGAGCTACAAAAATGTAACAGTCGGAAGAAAGCATGTTGCTACGACTGATTGGAGGAAAATTTCATTTCAAAAGACTACCCGACGGAAGCCTTGATAAAAGCGTGGTTTTGTGCAAACTGTGGAAAAAGGAGTTTGCATAACGCCGAGGCACTTCCACCTTACGGTACCATCTAAATGCAAAACATGTTACAGCAAACACAGAAACTGCGTATGCTGTTAGCACTAGCAGTACGAGTTTCAATACCAACAAAAGGTGTCGGCAGCCCAAAACTGATGAAATGACTGGCTTCAGGACCAAAATTAGTGAGTCAACATCGGTCAAACTTACAAATTCTCTTGCAAAATACATTGCTTTGGACTGTAGACCACTAACAGTGGTGGAAGATAGGGGGTTAGAAAATGTGCTACAGTTAGCGTCAGGTGATCCAACTTTTCAACTGCCGTGCTGAGAGACTATTCCAAGTAAAATTCAACAGCTTTATGACACTGAAAAGCAAGCAAAATTAGATGCATTACAGAAAGCGGACTTTGTGGCTCTTATTGGGGATCATTGGACTTCCGTGACCGTTAGTAATTCTAATTACATCTAATTACAAAATGTTCAATCATCACACTGTTTTAGCCTAATGTACAAAATAATTTTGGCTAAGGTTACTCAGAGTTTAAAGGTGAAGCTGGTCAAATTAACTTTTATGTTTCTGCCTTATTTTTTTAAGATGAAAAACTACACTTTATGTTAAAAATTTTCTTCTTATTTAAAGACAATACCATTCTGAACATGTACTTAAAGTACTTAGAATACCACTTTATTTTTAAGTCTGCCCAATTTTAGCCACGGATGATGATTCTGATTTGAATTGAAATGCAGTTTAAATGCATTTTTTTTTTCAGAAATTAAAAGAGCTTGAGATTACAATATTCATGTCCATGTCTATTATTTGATTCTGTCGCCCACTAAAACCCTTTTAAATTAAAAAAAACATTTGCGCTTTGGGGCAAATTTACATGTGCGATTACATGTGATTAATCAAGATTAATTAATTACAAAGCTGCTAATTAATTAGATTAATTTTTTTAATTGAGTCCCACCCCTAATATATATATGTGGATATGTATATTGTGAAATATAGCGGCCCGGACACACACAGGTGGACACCGTTTCACTCATCACCCACGTTTATTTACAGTTATATTTACAAATAGTCAAGTGCACCACCACCAAACCGCCCCCCAAGTCTAGGCTCTCAACAGCCACTGTCTTCCCAAGTCCAGGCTCTCACTAGCCACTTTCTTGTCCCACAACACACTCGGGCCTCTCCTCGCCTCCTCTGCCACGACTTCGTCCTCCTCCTCACCCGACTCAAGCCTTGATTGCAGGGCGGCGGCTCCTTAAGTAGGTGGCTGATTGGTGACCACACCCAGCCATCTGCCACAATATATATGTGTATATATGTACATATGTATATGCATATATATGTATATATGTGTGTGTGTGTATGTATGTATATATATATATATACACACACACACATATATATACATATGTATACATATGTATGCATATATATGTATACTGTATATATGTGGATGTATATGTATATATACTGTATATATGTGTGCATATATATTTGTGTGTGTGTGTGTGTATATATATATATAGTAATCCCTCCTCGATCGCAGGGGTTGCATTCCAGACCCCCCCGCCTTAGGTGAAAATCCGCGAAGTAGATACCATATGTTTGTATGGTTATTTTTATATATTTTAAGCCCTTATAAACTCTCCCACACTGTTAACATTATTAGAGCCCTCTAGACATGAAATAACACCCTTTAGTCAAAAGTTTAAACTGTGCTCCATGACAAGACTGAGATGGCAGTTCTTTCTCACAATTAAAAGAATGCAAACATATCTTCTCTTCAAAAGGAGCGCCGTCAGGAGCAGAGAATGTCAGAGCGCTCGCTAAGAAAAGCAAACAATCAAAAAATCAATACGTGCTTTTAAGTATGCAGAAGCACCGTGATAAAGTGGCATTTTGTAGAGGAGCGTCCGTATCTTCTAGCCAAACAGCCCCTCTGCTCACACCCCCTCCGTCAGGCAGAGAGAGTGAGAAAGATAGAGAGAAGCAAACAATCAAGCACCGCGCGGGAAGCATATCTTATATCATTGAGGAGTTTTAGTTAATATGTAATATATGCTCTGATTGGGTAGCTTCTCAGCCATCCGCCAATAGCGTCCCTTGTATGAAATCAACTGGGCAAACAAACTGAGGAAGCATGTACTTTAAATTAAAAGACCCATTGTCCGCAGAAAGCTGCGAACCAGTGAAAAATCCTTGAATTATATTTAGATGTGCTTACATTTAAAATCCGCGATAGAGTGAAGCCGCAAAAGTCGAAGCACGATATAGCGAGGGATTACTGTATATGTATATATATATATATATATGTATATGACAGCAACACTCATGACAATGACAATGTCAATCATGTTACATTATTATTAAAATGTTTCCTTTTCTTTTTCATTACTTCTTTAACACACTACTTCTCCGCTGCGAAGCATGGGTATTTTGCTAGTTAATAAATACAGTAAAATTAAACATAGCAAGTACATCGGGTGGAAGCATTGAACTGCCTGATAGTGGGCAGAATAGACCCCCAGAGGCGCTTTTTAGCACACTGTGGTGGAATGAGCCTGTGGCTAAAAGTGCTCCAAGACATTGCCTCCTGGAGGGGATGGAGGGACTTTTTAATGATTTTTCAGGATGTCCAGTTTTGCATCCAACTTTAAGTATCACATCTAGTTAACACAGCAGCTCCAACATTTAGGTATGTACATAACTGTGAGTAATGTCAATGTCAATTTATTTAGAGAGCACATTTAAAACAGCATTAGAAATGCTATAACCAAACTGTTTAAAATTAAAAAAAAAAAAGACATAAATAAAATAAATAGAATAAACTACAACAAAATACAATACAACCCGCAGTAAATTTAAAATAAATGACTAAGAGAAGGGAACCATCAGTATCACTGAAGGTCACGGAAAGCTAGAGAATAGAAATGAGTCTTCAGTCTAGTTTTAAACATTTCAATCGAAGGTGACTCCTTAATGTAATCAGGTAAAGAATTCCACAGACGAGGTGCAACAGCTGCAAAAGCCCTGCAGCCCTTAGTTTTGCACTTAGTACTGTATGAGAGACAACAACAGACAATGACCAGTAGATCGAAGCTCTATGGATCTAAACCAGCAGCAAAATTTTAGAGCAAATAAGTTGCCAGTTTAAAAAGGCTAAATTTGGAGAAATTTTTTGTCCAAACCAATTGTAAACCAACTGCAGCCTGCATATCAGGGATTTACTGATCCCAGAATACAACAAGTTATAGTAATCAAGCCAAGAAAAGATAAAAGCATGAGTAACTCTCTCAAGATCCCTAGAAGATAAAAAAGGCTTAACCATGGCTAAAAGACAAAGCTGGAAAAAGCAACTCTTGACCGCATAATTTATGTGTTTCTCAAAAGAGAGTTTACTGTAAAAAAAAACAAAAAAAAAGCAAGATTCCTAACTTAAGGTTTGCAAACGTACATGAATGAGCCAAGGAATTCAAAACCAATTTGAGCTTTGCCTGGAGAACCAGGTAAAAGCACTTCAATTTTATTTTGATTTAGATCAAGAAAGTTGTCAGCCATCAAGAATCTTACTTGTACAAGACAATTGTACAGCCGATTCATTACAGAATTGCACATAACAGTAAAAAGAAATATTAAACTTACTAAAAATAGCATCTATAGGATGAAAATATACTGTACAGAAAGTTAAATACAGTAGGACCCAAAATAGATCCTAGAGGAATACCCCATTTAACAGGAGCAGTAGATGATAAAGAAGAATTGAAAGTCAGAGAAATGTGGGCAATGAAGTTTCTGTATTATGGGGCCAGTGGGGCACAGTTCCAGCAGATGTTGCGCAAAATAAGTAATAAGCTTCCTCAGTAATTTCACTTATTGCAGCTTTGTCTTTCAAGCAGTTTCTAGTAATTTTTCATCCTGTGCTTGATGGAATGTTTTCTAGGAGAATGTAATATATAGAGTGTGAAATTGTCTTTATGTCGCTGCTGACTTAGGGGCTGGAATTTTTCAATTGGCAATTGGTTCTGCAGTGTTCTAAATTTACCGGTAGATGTGTGTGCTTATTTTAACCTGAACTTTCGTTTTAGTAATGGCCCTTATTCTCAGCTTTATTTATTTATTTTTTTTATCTTTTCACTGTCACTTCAAGTTATTCCCAGCCAAGGTTATCCAGGAATTAAAACACTGTTACCATTTGCTACTCTACACGTAATCACAGGAACCTGAAGAAAGAAAGCTGAAGAATATCAGGAATGTATTGATTAGAAGACATTACACTGATCAGTAAGGAGCTGAGTGACATCTTGATCTTCACCCACTGCAAAACACAGGGAAGCTTTATACAGTATGTTCTTCTTCCACTTCATGAAAAAGAAACCATCAGTTTGATTCTCCTGCTTCAAAGAACAGTATAGTCCTGAGATAGAAAGGACAGGTCTGTAGCAAATCTATTTTTCAGTTGTTTCTTGGTGCAGCCAGAGCGCTTCCCTGGAGTCTGGAGTTCAACATGTGCAGTATGTGTGTAACCTGTGTGATCTTTCCACGATCTTGTCACTTCACCCGTTTTCACCTCAAAGCTGTTCCATTCAAAACAAGACATATTGCCGTTTCAATTTAGTTTATAGTTTATAGCCAGTAGATATTTCTGAGCAGAGACTGGTTGTGATGGGACACTTAGTTTACTTAATGTTTAAATCTTTATGACTGTATATGGTCAGGTGATAATTGATGCCACTAGAGACAAACCAAACACCAGCATCACATTGTTTGATTTATTTATTTTTTCTCAAATGGTCCATGAATCTGCATCTTTCAATGGTTATAAGCAAAAGAGAGATATATTATTAGTTAGGTAAGGTAACATCAATATTAAAGAAGGAAAGTTTTGGTATGGCCCAGCCAGAATTTTCATATAGACTATGAGCATCAAGTATGCAAAAACAAATGGAAATCTGATCATCATGGTGACACGGCTGCTTTGCAGTAAGAAGGCCAGGGATCTTGTCCCGTGGCTTCCCTGTGTGGAGTTGTTCTCCCTGTGTTTGTGTGGGTTTTCTCCCACAATGCAAAGACATGCAAGTTAGGTGGATTGGTGACAATAAATTGTGTGTGTGTTTGTCCTGTGATGGAATGGCACCATGTTCAGTGTTTGATCCTGCTTTGTGCCCAATATTTGTGATGTTTTAATGTAATGTATACTTAATAACTAAATCTTTATCAATGCCTTTAAAGTCTACAGTTGTAGTCCTGATGCCGTGTTTTTAAATTTAACTTTGTCTTCATCTTTGTCATTATTTTGTTATATTATTATTATATTGTATATTTATTATATTTGTGTTGTTGTTTTTCCTTATTAATGTATGTTGTAGCCTATACTTTGTTGTCCCTTCTGATCAATATCTACAGGACATCTGCTGTTGTACTGACAAAGTTTAAGTTACTGACCTTTGTCTTAGTCTACCTGCAGGTTTAATTATGTAACAGAAGTCATATTGCTATTTTTTCTTGCTTATTTTTTTTTATCTTGTTTTCTGCTGCTTTTGACATTTGCACCTTCTAATAATTTATATATATATATTATAACTTGCTTTGTATGGCACCTTAGATAAATGAGTCTGATTAGTAAGTAAATAAATAAATAATAATATTTATAGCAGGCTGGTACCCATGCACATATACTGATGTCATTTTGCAAAAATTTGTACATTTCTGGAATCTATTTAAGGGGGATTGGCATGGTCGTGCAGTGGTAATGCTGTTGTCTTGCAGTGAGAAGAGTCGGGTTCGCGTCCTGGAACCTCCCTGCATGAGTTTGCATATTCTCCCTATGAGCACCAACATCCAAAAAACATGCATTGGAATAAATTAGTTTGTAAAAAGAATAAGACTGTGTTTTGTATCTGTCCATCCATCCATCCATTATCCAACTCGCTATATCCTAACTACAGGGTCACGGGGGTCTGCTAGAGCCAATCCCAGCCAACACAGGGCACAAGGCAGGAAACAAACCCTGGGCAGGGTGCACACACAGACACACACAGCAAGCACAAACTAGGGTCAATTTAGAATTACCAATTCACCCAACCTGCATGTCTTTGGACTGTGGGAGGAAATCGGAGAAAACCGACGCAGACACAGGGAGAACATGCAAACTCCACACAGGGTGGACACGGGAAACAAACCTGGGTCTCCTAACTGCGAGGCAGCAGCACTACCCACTTCACCACCGTGGTTTTGTATCTACAGTGGAACCTCGGTTCACGACCATAATTCGTTCCAGAACTCTGGTCGTAAACCGAGTTGGTCGTGAACCGAAGCAATTTCTCCCATAGGATTGTATGTAAATACAATTAATCCGTTCCAGACTGTGTGTAAATATATATTTTTTTAAAGATTAAGCACAAATATAGGTAATTACACCATAGAATGCACAGTGTAATAGTAAACTAATGTAAAAACATTGAATAACACTGACACAAAACACCCTGGCTCCCTGCTCAGCTGCAGGAGCAGGCTCGCTCGCGCTCTCTCTCTCTCAGCAGCACGCACGCGTTCGCTCTCTCTCTCTCTCTCTCTCTTTCTCTCTCTTTCTCACGCACAGGCAGGCAGGCAGTCACGTCTGACCGAGAACACAACACATGCGGAAATCATCGGCGCGCACAAACCGAAAGGGAGTGTGGTCGTGAACCGAGGCAAAAGTTTGGCAAACTTTTTGGTCGTGACCCGAGTTGTATGTGTACTGAGACGTTTGTGAACCGAGGTTCCACTGTACTTTAACTTAATTCAAATAATTTGTAACATTAACAATTTAAAAATAATCCAAATCAAAGCTATATGGGGATGAAGTCAAACCCAGCAGAATAGGGCACAATATAGGAACAAACCTTAATGGGAGTGCAGTCCAGTGCAGAGTTGATTTAGGGATATGAATCAGCTTCATCTTTGTGCAGAAAGCAAGGAGAAAACACATGTAGACAAGTGGAGAACATGATACAGACACCACACAAACAGGGGTCCTGGTGTAGGATTCAGACCCAGGACAGTTGACCCATTAGGCAACATTAGGCTAACCACTGCATCGCCCTTATTGGCCACTGGTGATGAGCGAAATGATTCATGTGAAGTTGAATTTGCACGCTTCACAAAAGAAAATTCATTAAATGAATATTGTTTTTCAACCCATCAACAACATTTATTTATTTAGCACATTTTCATACAAAAAAGTAGCTCAAAGTGCTTTAAAAACCCATGAAATTCACACCATTACAAATACCTTTTAACTCCATTGGCAAAAACTTGGATGTTTGTAAAATCTAAATTAAATAAAAATAGAACTAGACTTGCTACAACTTGAAGAGATTTGTTTTAAATGTTACCAGAAATGAAAACAGTGCAACAAAAGCACTCGTATCACGTCAGGCACAGGATATTCTGAGTTTTGTGGTTAATTTTTATGGTAGACAACAACTGTAGCGTGAAAGCCTAGAACAGCATGTTTAATTTTTATCCTGAAGCAGTTTGCATTATGAATGATAGAGACAATCTGATCATAAAACTATGAGCCTTTATACTAAGTCTAATCAAGGTTCACTTCTTAGGATACTGCCTATCTGTGGTTTGCTGTTTTGTTTTCTGTCCTGTCTGTTGTGTCTTGTATTCATTTTGTTACTACTTTTTGGAAAAGTATTAGTGATATATGACAGTAAAATTCGAATGGGAGGTATGATTATGCAAGATATATTCACTTACTAGAGCAATTTTTCTGGTACTAAATACATTGCACAAAGACTTTAAAAAGGCAAAAATTAACCACAACACAATTCATCTCTTCTTTCTTTCTTCCACACCTCCCAGGTGATCTCCATTCTCCTTCCACCTGACTACAACTCGCCTGGATCAGGTCGAGCAGCTCCTTTTATCCATGACCGAGGAGAACTTATGGTGCCAGGTCATAGTCTGATGGAAGTACTTCAAGGTCAAATAGAAGTCCCATAAATTAGGGATTGTAACTCCCTGCAGCACCCTCTGGCAGTACCAATGATCCAGGAGGGCTGGCCTACTGCACTACAGTTCCTGACATTCCCTGTGGGCATCTGAATGGGTCTTGAAGGCCATGGGTGCTGCCCTCTAGTATGTTGGGGGAGCATACAACTTTGAAATTCTGTTACATTGGCCTCCCGGCCAGTTAAAGGAATGGGACCAATTCTGACCCGGAAATCAGGCTATGCATGCTGTTCTTTACAATACTTAACATAAAGCAACATGCTCTAATTGACATATTAGGACATAGATATGCAAGCCTCCATAATATCAATGGAAGTGATATAATAATAGGTGGAAACTATAGATTATATGTGGACGGGCCTACCCACAACATATTATTATTATACTACTTTTGTGAATTTGACTATTACTGCATGAAAGTTTCATAATTTTGAAAGTAGAGAAAAGCCAAGCAAAATGACACCTTTTATTGTCTAACTAAAAAGATTACAATATGCAAGCTTTCGAGGGCCTGAGTTGCCTCGAAAGCTGGCATATTGTAATCTTTTTAGTTAGACAATAAAAGGTGTCATTTTGCTTGGCTTTTTTCTACATTCATAATGGCTAACACGATACAACACCCTAGTACTACAGATAATTTGGAAAGAAATTTGAAACTCACTACAGTTTTTTGCGGGTATTTAAAGTTATTTTAGGGTGAAAAGCAAGGAATTTTGATTTTCACTGTCATAACCACTGTCTCTGTCTGTGATTGTGCTCCAGTGTTGTCTCCACCACCCTGATCTTCCAGGAGTTGCGTGCAAAAGGCAAATCAAAATAAATAAAATATAAACAGAGCAACTGAAACCCAGACAAGAGGCAAGAATCAAAGTAAAAAATTCAGGGAAGAAGTCAAAACCAGACAATACACAAATATCAACAGCAATGAGAGTATTTCTTTTCGTGTTTACAGGATTTATCCCCAGATTGAGTAAAGCTTGGTGCAAATGGTGACATTTATTCCCATTGACCAATGAACTCAAGGACTCTGGAGACCATGCCCCTGGAAACACAGAATGCAACCCTAATGATGGTTTTGCAAAATGGCATCTAATATAGATAAAGCGATAAGACCCAAAAATTCAGCCGTGATCATGACAGCCCATTTCACCTCATACTACTTATTTAGGGTCAGAGGTAACAATATCTGCAAAGACTTTCCCCAATTTCATAAGCTGGTCTAAGCTAGGGTCCTTCTCAAGATTCACTGGCAGGCATTCACTCAGGGCAATGTATCTGAGCAGAAAAGAAGTGCCACTGAAATGCATGCTGGTAACAGCTGTCTATCTGCACCTCCTTTTGTATGCTGTGCCCTTTTTCAACTAGACAATTATATCAGTGGATTTTTATATAGTATATCCACTATAACATATTCTATTTTTCTTTATTGCCTCTTTATAAAAGTATAGGCGACAAATATACAGTTTTCCAGTAGTCACCTGCACCGTGCTGTTCAGTATCACAATGCAATTTGGAGTAGAAGATATCCATTGGATGATATTTTCAATACCAGGTTAATATACTTTTAAATATCCGGAAATATACAAAAATGTACCTTACAGTATATTATTTGTAGTATTTTTCTGACTTTCTTCCTCCCATGAGTCAAACACTAACCAATCACTATTCTCCCAACTCCATGTTCAACCAGGATTATCCATGGGGCTTTACATTGGACCCATGGATAATCAAGAAACTTTAGTTTATATTATGGAGTAGAGGTCCACATATCACTGGGTTGCCACTTGTCAAAAAGGTGGATTTAAATGTCTACTGAGTATTCTATTCCTGGGTACATTTTCCCAGGTCTGCCTGCCAATAGGTGATCCTTGCTGTGCGTTCCTGCCAATTCAGAACCTCTCTGTGTGTCCAGGGATGTTGTTGAGCCTTATCACTGAGCCTTATGCAGCAGCACCTATGCATGCATTTCACCCACCTATACATCACAGCACATCCATCGAATTTACAGTTGTGTTCTACTTTAAACGTGTTTCTCAATTTCTTGTTATTTTTGTACTTTTTAACGACATAGATATATTGAATTCATATTAATATTGCAATTTGCCATGAATAAAGGTTTCTGCTAAATAAAACTTAATAAGAAGAGTGACTAAAATAAAAATATAATGCATTTTTACTAAATTACCATGGGGCAGGGCCCATTTTCTAGTATCAAGTGTTCCCCACCAATGGAATGTTGATGGTTCTAAAACACCCCACTATGAAGCTTTTCCTGAGCTCCTCAAATTTTGCAATTGAGCTCACTCACCCAGAACCTGTTAAGGTTACACCACATCTACCCAACTCGTACACAATGAAAAGTGTTTACAGCTAACAGATTGTGCTTACTTGACTGTGGTCTCCATGGCCTTTTGTTTAGATTTTCTTCCTTTGTTTTGATTCTCTTGTTGGCTTCTGGAATTTGCAAAAAAAATCATAAGCCATTTTAAAATAAACCCACTTGCAACACAATGGCTCAGTATTGAGTTGGCACATGTTTATCCCTCAGGAACTAACGTTTTGTTCTAAAGATAATTGAGGCTGAAAGGTTAATTGACTTGTTTGACCATAATTATTGTTTTTTTTATTTTAAACAGTTAAACAAATGGACTGGCTGTTCATCCCAAAACTGCAGGTCAGTTCTCATTCACCTACACATTTTAGGACAATGCAGATTCAATTTAAAAGGACACTGGTGAACTTCCTTTCAGCTGGATATTAAGAAACAGGTAACACAAGATTTCTTACAATTTATTCTATGAAGAACCGATTTCCAATATTGCTCATAAAATTCTTCTAGCTGTCATTATTTATGTCATCTTATCCTTTGTCCACTCATTTCCTAAGACTCCAAAGCTTCCACTCTCAGTGCTTGAAAGACAATCCCCAAGTCTTCCTTTCATTTCCTTTTGTAATCTCCAAGTTTCAACCCAGACCTTTAAATGCCAGTCTGCCATTTCATAATCTATGAATGATCATCATCTGAAAGCAGACATCTTAAGTTCTACATCTTGTACCAGCCTTCAGCTCCTCCATCCATACTAATTTCTTTGTGGATAATATCACCCTTTCATCAATAATTACATGGATGAAACCTGATGTCACAATCCTAAAGATGCATCGGAGACTGAAACAAAGTAAACCTGCAGAGTGCATATCCACAGCATATTCCATGGAAGACTATCTCTGCCTCAACAGCTCATACATCTTTACTCATCCTTGTCCCTTGTTTGTTAAAAACATCCATTATATCCAACCTTATTCACTGTTAGTGATAAGCAAAACTAGCAAGTTTCGATTCACATACATCATTCCAAAAACTGAAATTGTGAAATGTGATGCTCACCAAAAAGAGTTTTTATAGGTTTTAAAAGTTTTTTTAGGGTGGATAACAAGGGATATTGTACCTTATAGCCTTGCTCACACTTCTATATTTACTTGTGCTCTTTTTTGCAGCTGTATAACGCATGAACTCTGTCACACACCAATTCAATTTATTTGGCTTGTGCACATCACTGTGAAGGAGCACAAAGCTTTTTTTTTTTATTTTAATTGTGACATACTGCATAGTTTCCATACAAAGACTCACTGAAATGTCTCCCTGATACACTGATGCCAGGAAAGCAGCCTCTCCCTCAGTGTGGCCAAGACCAAAGAAATAATAAAGGAATTCAAGAAGCAAATAGGCATACACTCCTCTAGCACCTAACGCCTAGGCTACTGAAAAAGCAGTGAAGAAGAGGTTTGGCATGAGCTATCACACCCTCAGATTATTTTTACACCTGTACCATTGAAAGCTTCCAAATGGCCGTGTCACTGACTAATATGGAATTGCACTGCCCTCAATCACAATGCCTTGTAGAGGGTAAAGCGTTCTGCCCAAACAATCACTGGTGTTGATGTTCCTAACTAACAAGACACATATGTTTTAGGTAATGGTTAAAGAAAGCTAGAAAAATCATCAATGATCTCAGTTCAGTCATCTGAGTCATGAGCTATTCACGTTATTACCTTCTGGCAGAAGATACTTGAGTCGTGGACAAGGAAGATGCAAAACAACTACTTCCACCAAGCTGTTAAGATGCAGAACGTTACACAGTGACTGGTACCATCATCCCTGCATTCCATTGTACTGCAACTATTTTGAGTTATTAGTTTTCATTATATAGTGTATGAACTGTCGGTATGTCTAATTGTGTACTTATGCAATGGGTTTATTTTTTACAGTGTGTGACTGTTAAACTGATATTTAAATGTATTTATTATGTGTATACTCTTTTGTGTAAAGCTACACTTAAATTAATATTGCTCTACTGTCATGAACTTTGCACACAAGATTTTCACTCACCCGTACATGTGTGTTAAGTGAAGTAACAATAAAGTGTATCGACTAAGCGTTAGAGTGAAGAGTAGTCTCATTGAGTTAGACGTCTAATAGGTACGTCTGGACACAACTGTGAGTAAGTTTTACTTAAAACCTGGTGATGAAAATTAGACGGCTCACTGAGTGTCACATTTATAAACTAATCCAATGCTTTATGAAGGCGGAGCTCAAAGCAGAGGCGGGGATTTTGAACTGCAAGGAACAGTGGAGCTTTCATTTACCTGATCTGACAGAGAGCAAGTTTCTGATTATAATAATCTCCAAGATGGGAAAAAGACTCCGAAAAAGACATTTGTTAAACATACATATGTGTTTTGTATGTACAGAGAACACATTAACTTGTTAAGGGTAAATTTCGCACAAACATTAGGAAGTTTTTCTTTACACAAAGAACGATAGACACTTGGAATAAGTTACCAAGTAGTGTGGTAGACAGTAAGACGTTAGGGACTTTCAAAACTCGACTTGATGTTTTCTTGGAGGAAGCAAGTGGATAGGACTGGCGAGCTTTGTTGGGCTGAATGGCCTGTTCTCGTCTAGATTGTTCTAATTCTAATTCTAATTCTAATTACACATTTTAAAAATAAACATTACTTGATGCAAGGGAAAAGCCTTTCAACATTCAAGATGTTGGGATACATCTACCGTTATATGATGGGTACACTTGCGGCAATGGCTGCTGTGCAAGCTGTGTACTGTTTATACTTGTGCAAGTGATGTATGCAGATCTTGAGGATTCCACCAGGTGGCAGTGCGAGAAATCATCAGGGGAGAACGCAATGTCTGGTTTCGCTGCATTGTGAGGAAAGAAAGATGTTGATGGTAATATGTCTTTGCATTCTGATGCTGTGAAGATGCAAAAACAGATGGCAAAAGCAACACAGAAGGTGGCATATTATACCTTTAAAGTTATCTTGTCATTCTGATGTGGAATATGCAATGCTTGTATTGCCTATGTGGGAAATGGATGAAGAAAATCACCAAAAATACTTTCATATGTTGGCATTTAAGTTTGATGTTTGCCTCACCGCATCAAACCATTCATCAAACTTCAAAGCACACATATTTGTTCCTGCTGGAGCTACAATGCAGCTTGTCATCAATGCTTACGTTATCTTGCAACAGGCATCAGTTTCCAAGCATTAGCAGCAAGTTACAAGCTTGGCCCAGCAAACAGTTTCCATCATCGTATCCAAGGTCTGCCATGCCATATGGGTTGCCCTTAGAGGAGGAGTTTGTGGCTTTCCTTGATACAGAGCAGTGGGAGAACATAAACAGGATTTCTGGTATTTGTGAAACTGCCCAAACAGCCTATGTACAATAGATGAGAAACACGTGAGGGTACGTGCACCATGCCACACTTGGAGTGCATTTTTTAATCACAAAGGATACTTTTGCGTAGTCCTAATGGCCGTGTGCGATGCCAGATATACAGTGTATCCGGAAAGTATTCACAGCACATCACTTTTTCCACATTTTGTTATGTTACAGCCTTATTCTAAACTGGATTAAATTCATTTTTTTCTTCAGAATTCTACACACAACACACCATAATGACAACGTGAAAAAAGTTTACTTGAGGTTTTTGCAAATTTATTAAAAATAAACAAAACTGAGAAAGCACATGTGCATAAGTATTCACAGCCTTTGCCATAAAGCTCAAAATTGAGCTCAGGTATATCCTGTTTTCACTGATCATCCTTGAGATGTTTCTGCAGCTTAATTGGAGTCCACCTGTGGTAAATTCAGTTGATTGGACATGATTTGGAAAGGCACACACCTGTCTATATAAGGTCCCACAGTTGACAGTTCATGTCAGAGCACAAACCAAGCATGAAGTCAAAGGAATTGTCTGTAGACCTCTGAGACAGGATTGTCTCGAGGCACAAACATGGGGAAGCATGGTAGTGGCAGCATCATGCTGTGGGGATGTTTTTCAGCGGCAGGAACTGGGAGACTAGTCAGGATAAAGGGAAAGGTGACTGCAGCAATGTACAGAGACATCCTGGATGAAAACCTGCTCCAGAGCGCTCTTGACCTCAGACTGGGGCGACGGTTCATCTTTCAGCAGGACAACGACCCTAAGCACACAGCCAAGATATCAAAGGAGTGGCTTCAGGACAACTCTGTGAATGTCCTTGAGTGGCCCAGCCAGAGCCCAGACTTGATTCCGATTGCACATCTCTGGAGAGATCTTAAAATGGCTGTGCACCGACACTTCCCATCCAACCTGATGGAACTTGAGAGGTGCTGCAAAGAGAAATGGGCGAAACTGCCCAAGGATAGGTGTGCCAAGCTTGTGGCATCATATTCAAAAAGACTTGAGGCTGTAATTCCTGCCAAAGGTGAATCGACAAAGTATTGAGCAAAGGCTGTGAATATTTATGTACATGTGCTTTCTCAGTTTTTTTATTTTTAATAAATTTACAAAAACCTCAAGTAAAAATTTTTCACGTTGTCATTATGGGGTGTTGTGTGTAGAGTTCTGAGGAAAAAAATGAATTTAATCCATTTTGAGATAAGGCTGTAACATAACAAAATGTGGAAAAAGTGATGCGCTGTGAATACTTTCCGGATGCACTGTAAATTCACTGTTGTAGATATAGGAGCGTACAGCCGTGAAATTTAGGTAGGAGTATTCAAGAGGACTTGTCCCTGTTGCCTCTATCTACTTTGCCTGGCAGTGAAGTCCTGAGCCCCCATGTGTTCATAGCAGATGAAGCATTCCTCTTGAAGAATAACCTGATAGACCCTGTTCAGGTCAGTGTGAATCATTCTCTCTCTCACACACACACAAACAATTTTCTTTTTTGGTGTGTGTTTGTCTTTTTAACTGAAATATGCAGTAATTTAATTATGATTTTGTTTCATGTTTTATTAACAGTAGCAAAATCTCATTTCTGATTAGCGTACTTACAACTATCGGCAATCCAGAGCTAGATGGAATGTGGAGAATGCTTTTGCAATTCTTGCTGCTAGGTGGAGAATTTTTGAAAAGATCATGTGCTTTTTCAACTGAACACTACAAGACATCACCAAAGCATGCATTGCTCTATACAACTACCTTTGTGTTGGTGACAGTATGGAGCCTGAGGGGGCATGATATGTGTCCAGTACCCTGGTGAATGACAAGGATATCCCAGGCGATACATGGTTGAGGGAGATTCCAACATAACAAATTCAGGATGCCTAACTGCCAGCTGGGCAAACAGGAACTGGCACTTTCACTCTTGAACATCTTAAGGAATATTTTCAGACTGTTGCAGAAAAAGTGTCCTTCCAAGATGCTGTGCTTCAGCAAGGCACAATCAATTAAGACTACTGTATGATTATGCTGTTTCTACTTATTGGTCCCTCAAAGGTTTAGAATGTAAGCAGTTAATAAGATTTTAGGAAACTGAAATGTAAATCAAAGTACTTACTTGGCATATTTTTGAAGAAATTCTTTCATATAGAGTTGTTTTGTTGTACTTTGTATATGTAAAACTTTAAATAAACATATACAATTTTAAGGGCGTGTCTGACATGCAATAACATATGTAAACAATCAGAACACTGCTCATTGTGTTTATTTAAATATAAACCTAAAAAACTGAATGTGCAAAGAATAAATACAAATATATACTGTATATAGTTTCCACCTTTAACAATGAAAACTATTCTAAACATAAACCTATAAAACTCAAAGTCCAAAAAATAATTACAAATGCATAGACAGTTTTGCCCTTAACAATGAAAACCATTGTTAACATAAACCTATAAAAAGTATGTGCAAAAACAAATACAAATGTGTATGCAGTTTCCACCTATACTAATGAAAAATATTGAAAACTATTGTAAACATTAACATATAAAACTCATTGTGCAAAAAATACAAATGTGCACACAGTGTACATTCAACGAATGCTGTCAGTGTAAAACTTTAGTTGTTAAGCTACTCAGAAGAGAGCATGACTTGCTTTATCTCTTTAACCAGTCTCTTTGCATCTGGTGCTGTAAGCTGCAAAAGGAAGTATTCTAAGTAATTACAAAATGCACTGTACATGTTTTGGGGTGGCTGACATTCATTTTGCAGTTTAGATAAAGTCTGGAGAATAGCAGCATCAACAGGGTCAACTTTATTCTCTTGCTTTCTCTTCTTTGATGGTTCTGAAGCTGTTGGGGTTGAAGACCGACTAGATTCAGAAGGACCTGGTGAAGGGAGCTCAGTTGTGGGTGAAGGGACATATGTTGTACTTGGTCCAAGAATTTCCTGGTTGCTTGTCTGAAACCACAATGAAAAATTCTATTTATTTCTGTCAACAAACTGTATTGACTGCAAATATTTGGAGGCAAAGTAAATTTACTGTACATCTATTTATGTGGCTGTTTTGTCTTGGTAGAGTAATATATATTGCTCTATTTTCCCTTTTGTATTATTAAGATGTAGCCTCTGTAAGAATGCCTAATCCCACAGACTTACCACTGTTTATAAGGTATAATTGTATATAACTTATTCCCACCTTCCCTTTTATATCTATAACCTCAGGCAATTAGATGTAGTAAAAAGGCAAGCAGAAGTTAAGTTACAGTTTAAACAATGTATTATTGATAATATTCATGGATAGATAGATAGATAGATAGATACTTTATTAATCCCAAGGGGAAATTCACATAATCCAGCAGTAGTATACTGATACAAAAAAAAATATTAAATTAAATAGTAATAAAAATGAAAAATGAATAAATATAAATATAAATAATAACAATATGCAAAGTACATTTGAATATTGGCAACCATGCAACCTGATTAAATGGTGATCTGTAGTTTCAGGTGGCACACAGACTTGTTTGTTACTTAATGTCTCTAGTTAAGGCATCATTGGTACTCAGCTTTCTTCAGAACAGGCCGCAAGCCTGGTCAATATAGCTGCTGAGCTGTGCTCTTCATTGTGTTGTCTTCATCATCAGAGGTTAGTAAGAGATGCTTCTTTCAGATGTTATTAAGAGAGAGATACTTCTTCATCATCACAGGTTAGCAAGAGAGAGTGTGAGGTTAAACAAGTAAATTTATAGACGTTCTGTCCAACCGCTAGAGCCAATAGGACGTCATGGCACTTAAAAGCTTCTGATCCAAGCCAATTCCAAACAGCCATACTTTAGACCAATGGGGGAAATAGAACATCTTAACACCTGCCCCCAAACCATGTTAACGTAACCTGGCTTTCTTGCGGGGGTTGAAAGACTTTAGCAGAGAAACACTCGCCAAACTGGTTTAAGGCACATCCCCCAAATCCTGTCGTAACATTCAATGAGACCCATTCCTTGGGTTGTAAACATGAATGCTTCTCACTAATATTACATTGCTTTGCCTAAATTACAAATAAAGACATACAAAATATTTACCAAGTTATATGCAAAATCTCACATCACATCAATGGCTGACACCTTTATTCAACGTGTCTGACAACATTAGAGACACAATTGGGTAACATTTCTTTTGTTTTTCCAATTGGAGCACAGGTGGGTGACTCACTCAGGGTCACACAGTATTGCTGGGAAGTGAAACCACAACCTCATGGTTTGAAGTCTAAATGCCTGAACCACTGTGACACACTGCCTATAGGTACAACTTTTATATGTAAATATTTTCACATTTCTAAAATCAAAATGATTAAGATAATAATACATACATAAAGAAAATGAAGTAAAACTAATTCCTTTGTGAGTACAGGATGAGGTGATGTTAAACTAATCCTCGTATTAACATATAGTATACTATACTATACGGTATACTATAATATATACTATATGTTAAATATGATGTTTCAGCACTTACTATAGTATTAAAATTTGAGTCATTTGGAGTATGGGTCACAGCCGAATCCCCACTTCTTTTCCTAGACATTTTTAGCTTTGCACTGATGTATCTGTCTCAAATTTTCTTCCATTTTGTCTTGCACGTTTCCATATGCACTTCCAAAGACCTGGGGCCTCATAGATAAATGCACAAAAAAATGTTGTGTACACCCGTTTTCACGCACATTTCAAGATGCATAAAAACTAAACTTTGTGTAAAGCCACATACATTATCACGGCAGCCTCACACCTTGCATATGCACTTTTCTGCTCGATTTTGCAAACTGGCGACACCCAGCATCAAAGCAGTGCCATGGTTTCTGTGTTGTTTCCCTTCTTTTTCATTATCAAATACACAGAATTTTATTGCATATCATTTACATATTTAATTCACTTGATTGTAATCATTCGGTAACAATATAATAGTGCACGGAATGGCCAGACTCTTCCAAATACCATAGCTGCTTTAACGTTGTTAGAAGATATTGCAAATGGAAGAATTAGAAGAGAGTGTGTATTTAGAGATGATGAATCTCGCAGCAACATCCCATTTTTCAAATGTAATCAGAGGGGTCAACTGTACGCACATTGCTATTGCAACAGAGCTGGATAAGTTACATCAGCCAGGGGTGAATCACCAAAAACGTAGCTAGCATTACATCATCTATAGCAGGAGAGCCTATAAAAATTTTAGCTCAGCACAGTCACACGTTTTTTTTCCAGCTAGTGTGGCAAAAGGCAAGCAATCATTTTAAAGATAGGGAGTCACCCCAAAGAGCCATGTAAAGAGCAGAAAATTGAACCATTGTGGTGTTTGGTGCTGACACTACACTATAAAGTTATCTTCATGTATGTTATGTAAACAGAAAGCTTTTCCGCTGTATTAATGTGCTGCTCTATAATACACAGAAAGTGTGTTGCTTTGTGCAAGCATGTAGCATGCTGCACAGTGTGGCACAGAATTGTGGCTTGCCTGTAACTGAAGAGATGCGGTAGGATGAACCTGAACCTGACCCTGACCCACCAAATGATTTGACAAATTGGTCAGTGTTACAACTTCATTTGAATGTAATTAGCAGAATATAAAAACAGGTAATTAGATACACCCCTTATATTCCTTAGTTCATTGGCCACATCTCTTACAGCGTCCACTATTGCATTTTGTGACTCCAGAACAGCATCCGTCAGTACAAAGCCAGATAGTCGCTCAGCAGTATTCGAGGCAAAAGTGTGTGTCTAGCCAGTGCCCAAAGATGTCACATCCTTGGCACGGGGATCAGCATTTATAATATTGTCTATAACATAATAAAGAGATAGTGGGCTGTGACTTGCCTTTTCACATCAATTTTGAAATCTGACCACTTTTTAATTTTGGGCACAATGCGACTTTCTGAACTTGAACTTTTGAACGTCTCTGCCACTCTGTATTACTTAATCAACTTCCTTTTGTTGCTTATACCACTTTTTTTATCCAAAAATAGTATATTTTTCCTTGCCTCCACTTTGCATTTGCTGAGATTCTTCTTTTTCCACTTACTTTTGCCATCATCTTTTAATAAAACACTGAACAGTAGGGGCTATTTATATTGATTTGCATATTCAAATGCTCAAAATTCTGGGAAGAGTTGGGGTGGGACTGTAGGTGCATACACATGCTTAAATTTCACATTCATTGGGGTTTATAAAGGGGAAGTCCATGGAACTTGTCATACGTACAGTTCCAATTTTGTCCAAATTCCATATTTTGTTGTGAATTCTATGTATGTCGTTATACATTAAGCCCCAGGCGATTTGATGCCAGCCGTCACCATGTAAATGATGATAATTTCTAACTTGCTCTATCAGCTCTTCCTTGAAGCATTAATGTTGATTAACAAAGTCTCTAATGTAAAATTCCCACTTGAACACACTGCGCCCCCCTGAACACGTTGCTGTAATTTCTAGGGATGTGCTCAGAGGCCACATCAAATGAACACTGGGAACGCATGGCAGCCATGATGCATGCCCAGAACACGTTCTGAACGTGAAGTATAAACCATACCTAAGGCACCAATGGACAAATGGTAACATGACTGATAAGTTGTCACAGGTGCTGTGTATGCTCTGTTTTTCAGTTATGACAATAGTGCCGGAGTCAATGTAAGGTTTACTGAATATGCATTTGAATTAAACCGTGTGTCACATCTTAAAAAGGAGGTAAAAATACCTGCTGTTAACAGAGCTGAAAATGAAGAGCCCCAGGAGACACACACTTCAGTACTCAAAATACTCAAATCAACAAATCTGCCTAACGACACTAGTAAAAATCCAGACGTGGCTGCACAACTTCCACCCTCTTAACTGTATGTCAAACCAAGTAACTAAAGGAATTTACTGTTACTGTTTAATGGGAAATGCAAACATGTCATGACAGAAAGTACTGTAGCTGCAGCATTTCAACATGTAGTATATATGACCGTACATAGACTGAAATGCTTATCTGAAACTCTATTTACTTTTGTTATGCCATATAGTGATGCAATATTTAAAATGACAGAAAGATATCTTCACTTCTACATATACTGTTGTGATGGATGGCCAGGCCCATTACCCGACGCCAGCTGGGTGGAAAAATCAAGGGAGAGACGGTATTTTGGACTTTATATCCCCTGAGATGCTAGAGGGCATCATCCTTGGGTTGCCACAGCAGCATGGATTCCTGTAGGGCATGCTGGGACTTGTAACTTGAAGCACCCCTTTTGGGTTCCATGGGGTGCTGTAGGTGAAGCTGGGTCCTTGGATGAACCTCTTCTGCCACACCTGGAAGTGCAGCCAGAACAAGGTCAAATAACACCTGGAGCACTTCCGAGTGTGCTAGAAAAGAAGCCACCTGCCTCACCACCAATCTGGGAGCCAGAGTCGGGTGGTGGAGGACAAAACTTGAGGAGGAGTGGAGGCAAAGAAGAGAAGAAGAACAAGAAGAAGAAGAAAGGACTGTGTTTAATTGTATTTGGTGCTTTGTACTGTGTTATGAAGTGTCGAACAAGAGAAAGACGCTTCTCCACTGAAGAATAAATGTATGCTGTTTTGAACTTGTTACTCAGCCTGTCTGTGTTGGGGTTTGGGGAGCAGTACGCCCCCTAATGAATCACACTGTGTATCTGTCTCTTCTGTGATACCGACCTTCTGAATGGATAAATGCAATTTTGCTAGGTTTCTTCTGCTTTCTCCCTAATCCCATGCTGTTTAAAGTGCATGGACTGGATGAATGGGAGGTGGGGGGTGTTGATGGTGGACACAAGGGTTGTTTTAAAAAGAAACCTTGTAGGTTGAGCCATTCCAGCGGCAGATTTCACAGCGATTCACTACACAATTTTAGCAAGTTGTCCACAGGCATGTATTACCCTATGAGAGTTCACGTCTGGCCCCCACAAGACTCACTGCACAGCAGTTCAAGGACAAATGAACAATTTTAAATGACAGATTTTAAGCACTTCATTTTTTCCTTTTTTGCAATTTTTTTTTCGAAGTCTGATGCGTGATAAAACAGACTTTAAAAAAATGGACTTTATCAGATAATGATTGATTTTAAATTTGAAGTTTACTGAAAGGAAATGATACCTAAATGATGACATATGGTAAACTGTAAACACACCCTTGGATGGAGTGAGGAAATGATTAACAGAGCTACAGTGACACGGCCACTTCTGCTTCTGCTTCACAGCCTACCCTGGAGGCCTCATTGTGAAATCTGAGCCTAATCACCAAAACCCTGCATTGCTTGACCTTGTCTGCAGAAGGCAATGGGGTTTCTTTAAGGATACAATAAATCTGACACTTAAGGACTGTATCACATTTTTTGGCACCTTCCAGCAGGTTAGTCCCAGTCGCTGTTAGAAAATTGTAATATTCTGGGGAATGTTTTAGCTTCTCTTCTCAGAAGAAAATAATACCAAAATCTGATGGGTTTCCCCACATTCCAGAAGGTTCGGCCTCATTTAAGACTTTGGCAGCTTTGCATCCTTTGTGCAGGCAGTGTGGCCCAATGCCAAAGACTATAAATCCTGTGTTGACTGATTCGTTATTCGCCACTGACTCACAGTTATGACCCTCTAGTATACTGGACTGTGTATGCATGTGGTCAGTGATTAGCAGTATTGTCTCATGAATCCGGTATTATGACTCAAATCACACTTTGTGTAACATTTCCACATTCTCCTCTTGTCTTTGAGGGTGTTTCTAAGGTTTTCCTCTTTCATTCTTTTGGTGAGTGATTTCTATCATATAGGTTGATATTTTGTGTCTTTCTATGCAGGCTAGACAAAGCAAATGTAATATTAGATTTTGTTTCAGGAGGCATTTATTAATTTATGGATGAAGATAGTGGTGCTTTGATGTTTACCTAACCAACCCCCAGTCTTTAGGACAGACTCAGGATGTGAAATGTATGGTGCATCAGACCGGCTTGGTAGGGGTGACTGTGATTTGACTTACATGGACCTATAAGCCATCCACCTCTGGAGGGCCATAAACTGACTAAACAAAGCAACTGGGGGATGAGTTGTACCTCAGCGTTTTCATTGGCAGACAGTCAGGATGGGACAGGCAAACTAATTCTATTAGTCTGACATATGGCTGTTTATGAATGGTTTAGATTTGGAGGCCATTCAGTACTATGACGCCTCATTGGTTTGTGTTCTGTGGTAAAAACGGTATGAAGTTGGCCACCTTGTCTCTTTTACCATCTGGTCATGAAGAGAAGTCCATAATAAGAACATCTTTATTTTGGCTGCCGTACTGAGACAGACATGTGGCATGTTTCAATATTCTGTTCAAAGGCCATGTGATAGCAAAGCAAGCTGCACTGAAGTTAAGCTGAGAAGGACGATGAATGCAAGATTCACAGCTGATTATGCTCTAAGGGTATTGTTTGCCAATATTCACATTGTATTCTGCTTCCTTAACAAGTTTTGGACATTTTTTTCAATAATGCATAATTAAATGTGTAACTTAACTCCAACCTGTTTCTTTACTCTGTCTAATTGCCTGAGGTTACAGATGTAGAAGGGAAAGTGGGAGGAAGTGCTAAAGTTCCTGACCACAGAGTTGTAAGTGTATGGGAATTAAGTCTTTGTATTAACGTCTAGGCAATGAAAAGTACAAAAGTGGGAAAACAGGATCATCACAGGACCTTATGCATTGCACCTGTGTACCAGTATGCATGGGGAGGCCCTTGGATAGACTGTCAATCCATCCAGGGTTTATTCCTGCCTTGCCTTCAGTGCTGCAAAGATACATCATTTCCCACTCTGACCTAAAACTGGATTAGGCTGGTTGAGATTATATAGTTCCAGGCAAGAGTTTTGACACCCCAGGCCAAATTACAGATTTTGCAAACATCTGAAGTAAAACGTAGTAAATCCAACCCCGACAGCCAACAAAGTAAAACAATGAAATTTTCATGAACATGTTAATGCAGATATATAATGAACTGAATAAAATATAAAAACATAAAACAGTAATTATGGCATTTACAAAAGTTTGGCACCCTTTCACTTGTAAAGTGTCTGAACTCATCAGGTAATTAGTAGGAGCTACCGTTGCCTATTAGGTGTTAATTTGTTCAGGAATTGTCATTAGGAAATGTCAGCTGATGCCAGTTCATAAGCTTTGACATTTCAAGAATGGTCTTACACTCAACAATCTTCTAAGCAGCTGACTGAAGACCAGAAAATGAAACCAACTGATGCCTACAAAGCAGGGCATGTCATTTTCTAACCTGCTAAATACAGACCATAGTTGCAGGAGCACATACCAACTAGCACAGGCCACAAGACAGGAGAAAACCCTGGACAAGGCACCAGTCCATCGGAGGGCAAACACACACTCATACACACCAGGGCCATTTTATCCAATTCACCCAAGCTGCATGTCTTTGGACAATGAGAGAAAACCGGAGCACCCAGATGTTACACGCTCAGACATAGGGAGAACATGCAAACTCCATGCAGAGATGATCCAGGATATGAACCATGGTCTCCTTATTTTGAGGCTGTAGCATTAATGCTGCCCCACCGTGCCACCTTAACAATGCAGGTGAAACTGTAAAAAGATATCAGAGTCCTTCCACGTAGAAATTTCCACAGTTCAAAATGTCATTAAGAAATGGCATTTATGAGGAACCATGGAGGTCAAAGTCAAATGACTGCAAAGGACCTGTAGAGAAAGGATGGGATGGGTTGCTGTTGGAAGAGGTGTTGGTGAGGCCATAGGGGGTAATTACTCTGTGGTCTTTTTAATGGACCCCACTACTCCAGTGCTTTCATGAGGACACTGTAATGAAAAAAATGGTGCCGTTCTTTGGATATGAAGTAAAACCAAAGTCTTGACTCTCTGTGGTCATCATAGATCCCTATGGCATCATTTGAGTGACAGTAGAGTGTACCCAAATATCCTGGTTAAATTGCTCACAAGATCCTTGTCCATTCTGGCTTCCTAATCATCCCCTGTCACTTATTGACTAACTATCTCACTCACCTCTTCACTTCCTAATAGCTCATGTGTGGTGAGTGGACTGGCGCAAGCATGACTGCTGTCGTATCATCCAGGTTGATCCTGCAGATTGGTGGTTGAAGTGGCTCCTTACTATCTATGTAAAGCACTTTGAGTGCACTACCATGCAACATTACTTAGATATGACCTTCATGGAAGAGTCATCAGAAGAAAGCAACTTCTACATAAGACAAATTGATTTTGGAACCAAGTGCTCTGGAAAAAGGAAGTTAAAATCAACTCTATGGCCACAGCCAAAATGTTTGGAACTGCATTTCAAGAAAACAATATCCTGCCAACTGTTATGTATGGTGGTGGATCTATGATGCTTTGGGGTTGAGTGACAGCTAGTGGCACAAAAAAAATTACGTGAATGTATAGAAAAATGGATTCCACTAAATATCAACAAATCCTCAAAGACAATCTAAGACAATGCCATGCATACGTGCATAGGGCTCTGGTGATGGTAATTCTCTTTCCTTCCTTTTCAGACCGGAAAATGAACAGATTTTCCACCATAGACGTCACTTCCAGTGTAAATGTCACTTCTGGTGTCTGTCTGTTTGGAACTTCCTCTTCCTGCTGGGAGTACTCATAACCAAAAGCTTTGTCTTCTTCTACTCAGTAAGAACCAGTTCCCCATCTAAAAAGAAATTTCTCTAACACTCAAAATTTTTTGATTTCAATTATACAGGGTTTGCCCATAGGTGCTCCAACACATCTTATTTGTGTCCTGTTGTTCTTACAACAGTCAGTAAAAAAAACAAGGTTGAAAAAGAATGGCTTCTACAATAAGAAATGATCCAAAATACACTTCACAATCTATATGGAGTATCTCAAGATACACAAGGTGAAGTGTCTCTCAGTCTCCAGGCTTGAATGTCAATGAAAATCTCTGGGTAGACCTTAAACATGCTGGGCAAACAAGACAGCCCAAGAACATCTCACAGCTAGAAGTGATGTGCAAAGAAGAATGGGGGGAAAATCTCCAAAATAAGAATTTAGACTCTAAGAATTTAGGCTTCAAAAAATGTTTACAAACTTTGATTTTTTGCTAAAAGGGCTATTACTAAGTACTGAAACATTTACAAATAGCTAATTTATGCTTTTATTTGTTCTGTTTTTTTTACATTTTTTAATTCATTGAATAAGTCGTATATATATACTGCTCAGGAACACTTTTTAATCAGAGTATAGCATAACGTCAATGAAACTTACAGGATATTAATCTGGTCAGTTAAGTAGCAGAGGGGGTTATTAATCAGTTTCAGCTGCTGTGGTGTTAATGAAATTAACAACAGATGCACTAGAGGGGCAACAATGAGATGACCCCCAAAACAGGAATGGTTTAACAGGTGGAGGCCACTGACATTTTTCCCTCCTCATCTTTTCTGACTGTTTCTTCACTTGTTTTGCATTTGGCTACAGTCAGTGTCACTACTGGTAGCATGAGGCGATACCTGGACCCTACAGAGGATGGCACATCAATACGTGTCATTGCCAGAAGGTTTGCTGTGTCTCCCTGCACAGTCTCAATGGCATGGAGGAGATTCTAGGAGACAAGCAGTTACTCTAGGAGAGCTAGAGAGGGTCATAGAAGGTCCATAACCCATCAGCAGGACCAGTATCTGCTCCTTTGGGCAAGGAGGAACAGGATGAGCACTGCCAGAGCCCTACAAAATGACCTCCAGCAGGCCACTGGTGTGAATGTCTCTGACCAAACAACCAGAAAGACTTCATGAGGGTGACCCAAGGGCCCCATGTCCTCTAATGGGCCCTGAGCTCACTGCCCAGCAGCATGCAGCTCGATTGGCATTCGCCATAGAATACCAGAATTGGCAGATGCACCACTGGTGCCCTGTGCTTTTTACAGATCAGGTTCACCCTGAGCATGTGACAGAAGTGAAAGGGTCTGGAGAAGCCATGGAGAACATTATGCTGCCTGTAACATCATTCAGCATGAGCAGTTTGGTGGTGGGTTAATGATTGTCTTGGGAGGCATATCCATGGAGGGTCACACAGACCGCTACAGGCTTGACAAAGGCACCTTGGCTGCCATTAGGTATCAGGATGAAATCCTTGGACCCATTGTCAGACCCTATGCTGGTACAGTGGCTCCTGGTGCACGACAATTCCTGGCCTCATGTGGTGAGAGTATGCAGGCAGTTCCTGGAGGATGAAGGAATTGATACCATTGACTGGCCACCACACTTTCCTGACTTCACCTCTGGGACATTATGTTTTGGTCCATCCAATGCCACCAGGTTGCACCTCAGACTGTCCAGGAGCTCAGTGATGCCCTGGTCCAGATCTGGGAGGAGATCCCCCACAACACCATCTGTCATCTCATTAGAAGCATGCACCGATGTTGTCAGGCATGTATATAAGAACACAGAGGCCATACAAAGTGCTGCGTGCAATTTTGAGTTGCTGCAATTAAATTTTGGCAAAATGGACTAGCTTGCCATATAATTTTTTTACTCTGATTTTTGGGGCGTTATTGAATCCAGGGCTCTGTAGGTTGATCATTTTCATTTCTATCAAACGATGTGGCATCCTTTCGTTCCTAACACATTACTCAGTCTATATAGATATATAGGAGGATTTCTTTTTCCCATTGAGATCTGATGTGTTTTCAAAGTGTTCCTTTAATTTTTTTGAGCAGTTTATATTAAATTCCCTAGTAATCACATAACAATTACTGACTTAAACAGAATAGTGATGAGTGAACTCCGTGTGCAAATAGTTTTCGCGAATATCGCCAAACTTGGCACAATGCATTGAAGTCAATGGGGATGGACTGATTTGACTGAATTATAATGGTGCAATCATCAAGTGTCCCTGAGGGCTAGGGAAACATCTGCCGACCATACTGGCCATTTTGATGAATCTCGACGTTTTAGACCTCCGTGACTTTCTTGTACACGAAGTATAGGAAAAGTATTGGAATCCTCCAAAAATTCCATTTCAAAATTTTGATGAATCTCGACGTCTTAGACCTCCCTGAGTCTAAAAATACAATTTTTGGAATTATGTCTGTGTGTGTGTATGTAAACATGATAACTTCAGTACACTTTCACTTAGGTCAACCAAATTTTGCATATTAAAATTAGATACAAAACGTAGGTTTCTATTAACTTTTGGGCTATTTCCGCTAACCGGAAGTGGTACTTTACCTTTTATTTTTCATTGTGATGTACAGCCTCTTCATCAAAGAGCTCATAATAATCAGATTCTAAGAAGCACAAAAAGTCTTTGTATATCACATCAAAAGAAAACACCACATGTGCCCCATGTTGTAAAATGTAGCAATGTAATGTTCCCACAAAAATGGAGAAGTCTTTGAATAAGTGAAGTACCTGAATCTTTACCATAATTATTAGTTATTGCAAGACAGTAAATTATAAAATACCAATATATATTTTTTTTAACATCACATGCCTTTTTTGATAACGTGAGGAGGACAGAGACAGGACAGATACAGAGACAAGGACTTATTTATTATGTTATACAGCTGGCCCTACATGATCAATAAGGGCTGGCCACTACACCAGTAACCATTTTAATATTTGCTGCAGGTATGAAAGCATCTGTGCACTAAATAAACTTTTTTTCTAATTGTTAAATTTTTTTTATTTTAAATAAGAATTTTGTTCTGGAAGCTAAAGGCCACTGCTTGCTGCTTCATATGTTTGAGGTGGTCCAGTGCTAATGTAAGTTGCATCAATTATTGCTGAACCCATGCTCTCTGTTTCATTCTCAGTAAAACACTGAACAGACATGTGGGGGTCATCCTTGTGAGTTCTGATTTGTACATATTTGTATGGATATAGAGAGTAGAAAGCAAGTAAAATAATTAGCAATGGGATTACTTTTTCCAGGAAGTGATGAGTAAAGTGACCCCATTACAATATGAGAGAACTAATTAGTAATGGAATACTTTCTTTGAGGAACTACCCAAACCCTGCATCTAATGCAGGAAGAAGCAATAACTGAGGTCCAAAGAGGTCAAATAGTTGGTGAGTAATTATTAGGTTCATTCATCCCAACAACTACAAAATCGTTTCCTATGTCAAGGAGAACAGTCTCAAAAATAATGATACCTACACCAAACATGGACATAGCTCAGAGACAATCTGACACTTCACAAGATAGCTGCTAAATGCTACAAAAGGGCAGCCTCAGAAATGACCACAGAATTTAATTAACACCTCCGTGACCCAGTTTCAACAAAAATGCACATTGTGAACTGTACAAAGCTGAAATGTATAGCACACTGTCATTCTGAAACTGCTCACATCTAAGGCCAATGCACCAAGATGCATATCCTTATGTAAGGAGCTCAAAATCTGAACCCCTGACTAATGGAAAAATATATTGTAGTCTGATGAGTCAACCTTTATCCCCTTCCTACTTTTACAGAAAGCCAAAGGGTGCCTTCAAAACACATTGTCTGCTGCCAACTGTTAAGCACAGTGCAGGATTCATAATGGTATGGGCAGAAATCTTATGGGAGTCATTAAGTTCAATAAAGACAAAGAAATGGCATCATTTTACAGGACACCCTTTGTCACAAATGCTGTTCCCTCACTTCTACCCTCAGTGCCCTGCATACACACTGTTAAATACCCGATCTAAACACTCAAACTTTTATGGAAGTTCAAAATAGATTTCCACCTCCTTTATCCTTTCAAGAACTTGAAGCTTTTCTTCTTTCTTTTTGTTGCATTGAAGTTTCATCATGTAACTTCTGGGTTTTTGCATTTGTTACAAGGCTTGCTTTGCCGCCGCCTATCAGGCTCTCCTCATGGACTGATTCAATAGTAGGTGGCATGTTATATAAAGAAGATGAATATTAGTGATGAGTACTTGGACTTGAATTTGCAGTGAAACCTAAGAGTTTTGATTCACAAAAAAAAACCAAATTGCATTTCACAACATTGTATATTTTTATCTTTTGTAACCTTTATCTCCATATAGAGAAACTTTGGGACATTTATTCTGGTGCAGTGCATGGAAAAAGGGGTTCAAATAGAGAGTGAATACCTACAAGCATTTTTTCACTTAAAATCCAAAGATCTGAGTACATGGCTGCCGCCGAGAATTTGGAAGGATCCTGGTGTGGATCAGCAGACAAAGATGGGGAAAGTGAGAACAGCTGGTGCTACCTCTCGCCTGAAATGAAGTGAAGCAGAAGGCAGGAGGTGCATGTGACAGATGAGAGCATGTGGAGCCACATGGAAGGAGAAGATTAGTAGTCAGAAGAAAAAATGACGAGGCAGCCCAGGAAACTGAGGTTTTGGCTGCGGAACAAACCTTTAGGTATCAATGTCCCTTGCTTCCCACCAAAAACAACTTTAAAAAAAAAAACAATTTTGTAAAATTGGGTGAAAAATTCATTTATCTGTGAATAAAGGCTTGTGTGCAAAACAAATTGGCGGTTTCACAAATCACTAGCAGTTATTAATGTTTCTCATGTTAAACTTTTAATTTCCAAAGTAAAAACTTTCTTTTGTCTTGAAAATATTTAAAGGTAAAAGAATCTTAGTCTGAAAAACATCCATTTTTTAATGCAGAGATTTAGTTTTGCCATCATTATTCTTGAAAATCCAGTAAATCGACTGTGGTGGTTTTAATGAGTACGATTCTTGTCCACTGCCTAAGTATATCAGCAAATTGATTATCTTTTGTCTTTAATTACTTATTGAAATAGAAAGAAGTAGACAGCATCTCCAAGATATATAAAACCTTTTTATAGTCCCTCCCTTTCAAAGATCCAAGAGTACAGTGGGAAAAGTATCTTTCACTAAACATCTCAGAAAGGAGTGGAAGGTAGCCATGCACAGAATTCACTTGAGTTTCATATGTGCAAAGCATACAATTAATCAACTTAAAATTATATATCAAGCACATCTGTCTCATTTAAAATTGTCCAAAATGTTTCTAGGGCAAGATCCAACCTGCGAACGTTACAATCGAGCCCGGCCTCACTGGGCCACAAGTTTTGGCCCTGTTAACATCATTCTGGAACAAAATCTTGAAATGCTTTTCAGACAGCCTTGGTGTCACAATCCCTCCTAATCCATTAACAGCTGTGTTTCTTGGGCTCCAAGATGGGCTTAAAGTGGAGAAGGACAAACAAACTGCAATTGCCTTTACTACACTATTAGCACACAGACTTATCCTGCTCACTCCTAACTCTCCTCTTTTAAGTCAGTGGATAACTGATGTTATATATTATCTGAAATTGGAAAAACTCTAATTCTCATGTAGAGGATCTGTACAAAACCTTTCAAAACCTGACAGGATCTAATCAATAACATTTTAGAATAAGCATTTAAATTGAGGAAGTGGATTCTCTCCCCTCTTTTTTTAAATCTATTTTTTATTCATTTATTAATTTATCTATTTACTTATTTTTACTAGTTTAAAGTTTTACTCTGCTGGCCTATCTCTCTTTCACGTGGGTGGTGGTTGATTTGTTTCAAACCTAGCTTTGTGAAACTTGACTTATTTGTAAAGAATGTTATTTGATTTTAATAAAAAAAGGGAATGGAAGCAAGGTGACTCATGGTGACAAAGGTGGTCAGCGACAAAAGTGAGTCTGTAGTTGTCACATGGCATTCTAGCGTGACAAAGTGCAGTGTTGTTCTTTAGCTACTTTTTCCCAAAATGTTCATGTTTTATCCAACAAGCTGAGAGAGTGGCAAATCAGCATCAGGTTACACACAGGCACATTAAAGAAAAAGATCAAAACACTTCAACAATTGGTAAATTTTACATATATATAATTATATATTTATTGCAGTAGCATTTGAAATTCTACAAATCTGGCAATATAAAAATATATTAAGTTGAATACATCTTTTCTCATTCTTTACTCTGCTGTTAACCAGCCAAGAGACGGGAAGCCAAGCCTTTTGATGTGCCAGGTAAGCAGAACAGTAAGTCTGCCAGCAATGCCAGCCTCACACAAACCCACATACATTTTACTGCACTGCAGCAAAGTTCACCTAAAAAAGCTAAGGCCAAAAATGAGACTTGGCAAAAAAATTGCTACAAATCTAGAGATGGACAAATTCAATGAATCGCCTCTGTTCTTCATCGCTTATGTCACATGATTGGAGAGGCTGACCTGGACGTCTGCCCATTAGGCTCTCCTCACGGCCTACTTGTGGGATTTGTTTTGCTCCTTTGCCCAGCTTGCTGATTGTTCTTCTGAAAAAAAAATGCAAATATTTTTTCTTCTGTAGGCCTATTCTTTATCCAAAAAGCTATTCTGTTTTCCGCTAGTTGGTTTTGGTTTTGTTTTGCCTCTGTCTATTGAAGGTTGATGTCCCAGTTAGTTTAAGTCTTTACATTCTTAAGAAATGAAAAAAATAAAAATAACAAAAAAGTCTTTGTTTTATCTGTGGTGCTTAAGCTGGAAAGTCCAGAAAATTTCCCACACTCAGCTGTGCAATGAAAAAAAAAATCTTCCACCCCAAAAAAATAAAAAAGACATTTTTAGAAAAAAATCTCTATTGTAAAATTGTATATATAAATATAAATATATATATATTTCAAAACTATATGCAACATATGTATGATGTATGCATATATATATTGTTATTAAATTTACAGTTTGATAGTCAGTAGTCCATCAATGTCAGCATGTCATCTGCTGTTTCTTTCAGTGGTTGTTTGTGGGAATTTCCATATCTGGATGTTTATTTGTTCGCTCAGATGTTTTCCTTAGCACTTCAGAGTTGTCTGCAAATGGAAAACATGAGCATTATCACCATCACCACTGCTGTTCAGGCACACATCCACATTAAACATTCCATTTCATTACATTCATGTAAAAGTACAATCGATAATTTTTAGACATCACTATTATTATGTTTTGTTTCTTCAGAGGATTACATGAAGTACAATTTTGCTCTGCTGCTTTATTCTTTGGAATGTAGCAATTGCATTTCAAATGTTGATCTGTAGCTGATTATCCCCAAAATAACATCAATAATCCTAGCAGACAATCAATTATAAACTCACTGACCATGTGATTGATATCTAACCAAACCTCAAGAATGCCTTTTGTGAAGTAGAAGTGCCAAAGAAGGAGTTAAGACCTACTGGGACAGAGCAAAAGCATCTGATGGCACAGTGGTCAGGGGTGCTTTATTAGAGAGTTCGGAGTTCAACTCCCAGCTCAGTCAGTGTCTGTGTAGAGTCTGCATGTTCCTGCTCTCTCGGTAGGGATTTTCCTCCAGGTATTATAAATTACCTCTGACATCTCAAAGATTAGTGTACTGTCTTAGAAAAAGAGAGACAGCAATTTGTTTGTTGGTTTGTTTTTTGAGAAAGCGAGGATCAAGAGATAACAGCACTGTCATCAAAGCCTAAACACTAACCAAAGTCAAGTCTTAAAGAAAGGAAGAAATGTCAAAAAGAGAAATAACCAAACGCACACAAAATTTATCCAAATCTAGGTAATTACAGGATATATATGCAAACCTTCTGAAAATGGATATCATAATAACCAACGTGAAAGTGTGCAAAATGGAGACGCCCACAAAAAAAAAAAAAAAACTGATGGTGAATAATAGTAAATAAAGTTTCAAGTCTTTATAGTGGCTTTCTAGGACAAAATAACTGTTACTATCAAAATTCAAGGGCAATAAAACTTCCAGTTGGATGTACTTTATACTTTTAATAAAACAGCTTCAGAATAATTATTCAAATTTAAAGAATCTATCAGATCACATGTTTTAACTGAACTAGAAATTCTAAACTGGCTTGGTGGGGTCTGTTGAGTGTCCCTGCCATAGACGAGTGCCATGTCCAGTACTGGTGAAGTAGGCACCTGGTGGTTTAAAAATATTAGTGTGCATTTGGCCTGATTTTCTTGCTCTTCTAATTTTGACTTTGCTATGTGTAAACCTCTGTTCCTCTTTGGATCCCTTTTTGTCAGCTTATTTTTGTAGCAGGAGAGTTTAAAAAAAAAACAGGTGGGCTTTGTATATGCTTTGAACCTGATGAACTCCTAGCCTTCCAAACTGCCATTCTCTAATTTTTTTTTCCTTTGCCGTTTTCCTGCATGGCAGAGCATAGGTGTCAGCCAAGAACTATTTGATTTATTTGTATTGTCTCATTTTCATCTCCCTGTGATCACACTTCACCATTGATCTGGTTTACTTTTTAAAAGTATGACAAAATTTGCAAGTAAGAATTCTGCTACTGCACTTTATTAATGAAACATCGGCAAACCCTTCACCTATCAGTTTTAAGGGGCTATAAATGGGAGCTTTATTATCAAGGCTCCTGTTGAGTTAGAAGTAAGAGTCAACATTCTGGTATTCATAAGATACAATTTGCCTTCTGATAACATGCATTTTTCTATTTCATTTTTTTCTATGAGTTTAAAAATAACACTGTATTATGAATATAAATAAATAGATCTGAATGACACATTACGATATATCTTTATATTTAACTTCCTGAAGTAATGTCGAATAAGTGTGCAGAAGGCAAAGATATGCTTGTTCTTTTTGCCTTTAAGTGGTGCATTGATTCCTGTCAGTGCTGCTCAAGTAATTACACAGATTTATCTAGCTGTTTCTAACAAATAGTGACAGGTACGGGGATTTAATTATTATGTATGCAGTAGGAAGGATAGATAGATAGATAGATAGATAGATAGATATGAAAGGCACTATATGATAGATAGATAGATAGATAGATATGAAAGGCACTATATGATAGATAGATAGATAGATAGATAGATAGATAGATAGATAGATAGATAGATAGATAGATAGATAGATAGAAAGATTCAGTTCAGTTTTGGTCTCAATGGACAAAAAATACTTTCTTCTCTCATGCTGTTAGAGTCCTTTAAGCAATCATATGCCTTTTACTAAAGAGATGCTTTCATGTAGCCTCTCTGTTATAAATGCTTGATTGATGGGAGGCTGCTGAGATACTCATCCTTTAGAAAGTCTCTCCGATTTCAGCAGAGAACTTCTGTCAGAGTGTCTGTTGAGTTCTTGGTCAGCTGCCCAACTAAGGCCCTTTTTGCCTGGTTACTCAGTTTGGCTGGACAGCCAACTCTAGGAGGAGTCCTGGTGGTTCCAAAAGCCTTCCATTTCACAATTACTGATGGCACTCTGTTCTTGGGAAGACTCAGATAAAATGGTTTTATACCCCTGCCTTGATCTATCCCTCACCATAATCTGATCACAGAGGTCTATGGAGAGTTCTTTGGAATTCGTGACTTGACTTTTGTCATGAAATGTATTGTGAATTGTGGGACCTTAAATACGTAGGTGCGTGCCTTTCTAAATGGTGTCCAATCAATTCAGTTTGTCACAGGAGAAGTCCAATCAAGTTTTGGATACATCACAAAAACCCAGCAAACTGTCTGAATACTTCTCTGAAAGAGAGGTTTCAGTTTTTGATTATTTCTTTGTCATTATGGGTTAATGAACGTAGATTGAGGTGCAAACATTTTTACATATAAAGTTATAGCTACAGCACAGCAAAGTGCGCAGAACATGAAGGGGTCTGAATACTTCCTGAATCCACTGAATGTGTTGCCTACATTTTATTTCAACACTTTCTATACTTCACTCAAAATGAACAGGAAATGTCTGCAGTTTATTATGTTGTTAATTTGCTGTGTTCTGTGTACTGCTACAACGGAACAATTTATTTACTAGTGCATGTGATGTTTACCATTGTAATACAGTATAAGTGTGCAGAAATGTTTTTTAAAACAATGGACTGCTACTGAATGTATTAGCCTTTGACTTTCTTGAATTGTGGGTTCTGAGAAAGGTCTGGGTTCATTTTGGATTGCCAACAACATTGGCATTGTTTCCAAACGGAAATACTTCTTCTTAGTTGTTGTTGGTGTACAGCTGTTAATGCTGATGGAGACTATTTAGAAAATAAATAAATTCCTAGCAATAAAACAAATGTACTCCAGAACCTCTGGGTGGCCTTCATATACAGTATATTTAAGAGCTGTCTACTTAAACTCTGTAACTTTAAATCACTTTGATTTCTGCTAGGTCAAATGAGTTTCAAATGTCTGAAATGGGGTCTTAAAAAATATTATAGATTAACAGTGATGAGCAAGATGACTTGCACTAAATTGCAAAAAACAAATAATCACAAAAGAACTTGTGTTTCACTTCCAGTGAAATTCATGCAATTGATACAAGAAGAAAGATGTTCAGTCCTACCTGGAAGCATTTCTATACATTAATTCTGCAAGCATTTGTCTTATTTTGTACTCAAATAAAGATCTCTAGTGAAAAAAACTTGCTTCACTCATTTCATGCCATGTGTGAGTATTTTGTCACACCTGGAAAATCATCTGTGAAATGATTTTTAGTATTAGTTTTGGAAAACAGCATGCAAATTTAAACTTGGCTGTTTTGCTCATCACTAAAGATAAATTGGTTTTGACCTAAAACTGATAAAAGCTCTGAAAGTGGGACTCAGCACTTAAACAATATTCTAGTATATTTTTTTCTTTCTTTTTAATTTTCTTCCCTTTTAGTTTTTCTGTTGTGTGTTATACTCTATAAGAATAGTGTTTGTTTGTGTGTGGGTGTGTATCTATCCTAAGTTCTATTTAAAAAGCTTCTGTAAAAAGCCAGATTTTCTCCCCATGGACAATTTAAGTTCTATCTATCTATCTATCTATCTATCTATCTATCTATCTATCTATCTATCTATCTATCTATCTATCTATCTATCTATCTATCTATCTATCTATCTATCTATCTATCTATCTATCTATCTATCTATCTATCTATCTATCTATCTATCTATCTATCTATCTATCTATCTATCTATCATGCCTTTGCAAGAAAAGTCAAGGCAGTAGAAATCTGAGCAAGAAATTGTGTTGTTTACCTGCTCCATCCAGTGGAGAAAATGGTTGCATCTCAGTGTCATATGCACAGCTGTAAAAGAAAACAGAAATTAGCACCTTAAAGCCTTCCAATGGGCTGCAAACTGTCATGCCCCATAGCTTTCCCCACTTCTATGGTTGTCAACCATTGACTGTTAATCATATGGTGAGGGCCACTTTGATATGTACCAGTAACTGCAAATTGGTTCCTTACTTGTCACTAAAACATCCTGAAATCTTTGAGCTATAGTCTCCCAATTTCAAAAATATGTCGCAGGATTCCTGAATCATTTTGGCTCCATGATTGTTTTTTGGCAGATGTTTATTCCAAATATCACATTCCATTTCATATAAAAGAGGCTAATCTGGGATGAGATGTGGCCATAATAGCAACTGTACAAACCTCAATTCACTGCCAGGTTTGTGCAAAAAAAAAAACCCCTATGGTTAGATAGCAGTGAGGGAAACATCTCATAGACAGTGCTTTCTGGATATCTTGTAGCATGCCATTATCACTCTACTTGAACCCAAAATGTTTCTGAAAACACACCCCACACCATTGTAGCCAAACATCCAATTTGCTTTGATGACACCTGACAAAATGGAACCACAGATTCAAGAGATTTTGGCCATTTCATGATTTTCCTACCATGATTAGGAACTATAATTCATTGAAACAGGTGATGTTTGTGCAATCCATAAGTCCCTAGTGTTTATGCTTCTCAGCCTACGCAAAGTGCATCTTCATTTATTCTCTGATAAGATTGCCACTCAATGGATTATATGGTTGGTCTTTGTCTGCTAGGACAATGAGTTAAACATTTTAACATTCAACATTGTTGAAATTGAAATCTATTTTTGACCACATAACTGGCATTAAATGGCTCATTCTTTACAGTTTCTGTAAAACTGTATGGTGTGATAATTGCCACCAGGCTGCTCTTCCTGTCACATTTGCACCAACATATCAGACTCTTGTTATCATACTCCATTTAAAAACACCTAAATATTTAACTGCCCGTTCTTAGTTGCATTTGAAGGCCGGGTGAACCAAATAAAGTGTTCACTTAGTATATGGTGGCCTTCATTAAGCCCTTTACTAAGCATCATTCTTAAAACATTTCTGATGTTTCTTTGATTAAAATGGAAAAACACCATTTGTAACACTATAAAAGGTAAAATAAAAACTACTAGCTAAAGAATGAAGAATTTTGCTTCGAGCTTTCTTGGTATTTGTCAGGCTGAAATACACTTCTGTCTAACTTTTTCTTGCAAATAGTATATAAGTTGTGCACGGCATTTAGCAAGGAAGATCAGTATTGCCAGGATGACAAAGAGACTTGCATGTCTGTCATGTTCTCAGCAACCACATGGGGATTTAGAGCTTCTCATCAAAATATAATAACCAGAAAGGGACAGGTTATAATAACCTGGCAGAGCACCTCCATGATGAGGTGTATCAGCTTTATGGAAGTCGAATCATTGGATTACATGGTTACCCCGGTGAATCAAGTTAGATATTGTGACTGTGGAATGATGTTGGAAAACTGGTTACGGGATTGATTTGGGAAGCCCAGATAAAGAACAGTATGGTGAAAGTAGTGGATCTTATATTGGTCAGCACAGCATCTATATCAATAATTTTCACCATATACACTCCAAGGATCAATGGGTATTGCTTCAGACCACTGAACAAAGTAGTCTACTTGATTTGAACTGTTCTGAATTGATGTTTGGATAAAACAGCCTAGACTGGCATTAAGGTGAAGAGTTTTGCTTCTCCCTTATGTCATTACAATTGGATTTGCACTTGATTACAATAATGTAATCTGAAACACATTTTCAATCAGTTCAGTGCCCATATTTTGAAATGTCCAGGTGTGGGGCATTCATTAATGATACTGGATGTCCTCTTCTGGTTATTGGTGCACATTATTAATATGTTGGGGAAGTCCTATAATCTATCATAATAACTTTTGCATCTTTCTGATTTCATCCTATGTCCGACCACATATTGTTGCCATTTCTCCTAAATACCATTCTGTTGGTAGTACCCTTCCCTGTCTGGCCATACTCACACGTAGAACATGTGTGGGGCATTCTGAGATATCTGCTCCACACTTTTTTTGGACAATTGCTTATCTAGAACAACAGTTGCATGGAAATTGTTTTGTTATGATTTAGGATGCCGTTTGATATCTGAGCTGGCATTATGAGTCAAAAAGGTTGATTTGACTATTCTTTTCTCCTTGTTTTATAGTCATGTGCTGTCTGTGGCTGTTTCCCTTCACCTGAGTCCAAACATTCTGTTGTTACAATCTTTAATAAGTTTGTCTTCCCTACCCACACATGATGCATGTTACCTGAAGACTGAACATTGGCTTCTTTTTTCACCAATTAACGTAATGGTTGGCCTCATGTGCCGTGGATTTTAAAATCTTTAAAATCACACCAAAGCTTACTGTGAAGATGATTTTTGTTGTCTCCCATGTATTTCTTTTCAGTGCCTTCCCAAGTGGCATAATGTTGCTTTCAGGTTTGGCATTTTAACCACTGGGCTATAAAAATTCACACATTTATTGACTCATAGTTAAATATTAAAATGATTTAGCACCCACGCCTTCTGCTGCCTCCTCCTCCTTACTCAGATTACTTTGAAAGTGAAAAGAATTCATGTAGTTTTGTGAAGTGTGAATTGATTCTTCTGATAAACGAGCTTACCTTGTAAGTGGCAGTTCTTTGTAAAGCTGCCCTCTTGGATCCTGTGAAATAAAAAATACACTAGTGAACAAATAAGAAAAATATCCTAATTTATTATACAGAATGGGTGACTGGTACTGCTGGAGAGAGGCACCTTAAATGCTCCTAAGCTGCCAACTTGAGGGGTTAACCATCACCTGTATTTTCAGTGGGATCCCAATTCTAATGACAGGAGGCTGGTTTCTAGAGCACTGGGCCAGGTTCAGTCCACATCAGTGACTAACTGTGTGACCAACAGCATAACATGCCTCTCCTCCAAATGTTGTACTATAGATCAGTTCTCAGAAAATTGCTCTATAAACAAAATACAGTATGTTCATTTTATTATTTGTTGGCTCAGAGCCCAGGCTCCAATATTGTGAAAGGCCTAAGGAGCAGATAAATATTTGTTTGTAGTGGCAACCTAGGCACAGTTTAGAATCCTGGCTAAGACATTTACATGGGCCTTCTGATGAGTCTACAAAAATGAAAATGGCAGCATTTATTTATTTAGTTGATTTGTATATAGATCGAAGTAGAGTTCAAAAGAGTGTGTGTGAGCCAGGTGGTGGAGTTTAGGGAGTCAAGTGACATTAAAGTCTCTGGGGGCAGGAGTAGCAGTTAAGACTGGCAGGGATTGTAGAGTGGAGACAGCTGTGGCACAAGCAGAGTCACAACTGTGGCATAGAGACATGATGGGGGCAGCTATCAGATGGAGTGGAACTAGGAACCTTTAAAACTCCCTGTTATGATGAGGCTCCAGAGAAGGTGCAGCAGTTACTGGACCAGGAGAAGGTGAGAGAAGTAGTCAAGGAGAAGTGATCTACCAGAGCACTAGGGAAGAGATAGCAAGGTGCCCAAGGCAGAAAGAAACTTGTTGTGGAGAGAAAGATTGTGTGGTCTGACCGCTAGAGTGCAGAACCACACTGCATCAAGTTCTTGCTACAGGAAGTGTATGATGTCCTCCCAAGCTCATCCATCCTGCACTAAGGGGATATAGTAGAGAAACCAGAATTCCTTCTTTGACATCAAAGGAAACTCTGGAGCATATTGTGAAGTGCTGTCCAAAGGCTATGGGGGAAAGCCATTATTGCTGATGACATGACCAGGTACTTAAGACCATTGTGAAGACTATCAGCAGTGTCATTGTACTGTATGTTAAGTTAACCACCAGGTATAAACTGGCTCTGTATAAGCGAAAGTGCCCTTCAGAAAACTCACATTCTGTAAAAGGTTGGTTCTCACTTTGGTCCTGATGCGGTCGTAAATCGCTGAAACACTCAAAACCTTAATATAAATTAGGAAAGCAGGCTAGTGGATGGATTGATGAATGGGATGGAGGCTTTTCACGTGTACCAATGTAATAAGTAGTGGTCACTGGTGGAGGGTTCTTGTTAATCTCTTCATCCTAAAATTTCTTGTAATTGTTTACATGTTGCATGTGTTCGATTTCATAACAGTCTAATCACAAAATAGATGAATGCATCTGTTGTCATTCTGCCAGAGGGTATTACAGTTTTTGGTGTACAATTGGTGTACTTCAGGAGACTTGGAATATGCAGCTGAGAAAACCTGAAAACCTTTTAGGTGGAGGGAAAGGCATTTTCATGAGAGCTGGCCTTGGCTGCAAGGAAGGATATTTTCGTTGAGCTGTTTTTGCTGTAATATGCAGCTCAAAGGAACTTGTGGCTTAGAAAAGATCTGGGATTGAAGTCATAAATGTTTTTTAACCCAAACCACGTGTTGTAAGATGCTTTAAGACAAAATCCAACATGCCATATGGCAATGATTACCAACAAGGAACATGTGGAGAGTGCAGGGCATAAAATCCTTTGTGTTGATACTGGAGTGTCCTTGAGTTGGACCCAAGCATAAAACACTGAAACTAGTGGTGGAAAAACCTAACGGACACCTTCAGGGCAAATACGGATTTGAAGAAGTCCAAGATGCCAGTGGAGTCTGGGGTTTTGTAGGCTGGTACATGATGGGCTCTGCAATGTGAGAAGTTCTATCAAAGAAGTGCCATTTATTCATTGGTAATTGCCAGTTTTCTATCAATGGTGACTCATGTATTCCAGGACAACAATGGAAAATAAGGGAAAGTGAATTTTAGTAATTAGTCAGGAAGCACTTCTTAATGCAAGGGGTTATGGGAATATGTAATAAATCAATACATAATGTGGTTGAAGCAGAAACTTTGACAATTTTTTTAAAGTATCTGGATGATATATTGGGACAATGTAGGCACAAGCTTGACAGACTGAATGTTCTACTCTTGTTTTTCAAACTTCCTATGTTCTAATGTAATTTCTTTTCTGCTACCATCTTACTACAGTTTAAATCCTGACATGATGATGGACTATGATGGATTATACATATGTACTGTGTTTCCTATTTCTTATGTATTTCATGATTAGACACCTAATATAGCAATGATAAAAGCATGTATTAGAAAAAGCTAGCAAAATCTAGGGTTAAGTGTACTTTGTCAAACAATTACTCTATTGTAATATTTGCTGACTTCCTTGGCTTGCCACAAGACCAGCTAGAACTGGTAAATACAGGTAAAATACATCCTGTGAGACTATTGTCACAGGTAAATCATTTACAAATGTTAGAATTGAGAAGAAAGGTAGGGCTTGGATGGAATTGGTTAAGAGGCCATAGGCCTCTACAACTATAGGAAGAGAGTTGGCCCCTACTCTTAAATGCCTTTGGATCAAAAAACACTGCAGACAACTATTGAAAAGCCATAAATATCTGGGCCACTTGATGGTTTGTGTTGCATCCCAGCCATTACAGCTGGAGACCCTGAAAGACAAACCACCTTGCTGTATAATTTGAGAAGACCTTCCACATGGGCACTAGACACAATGGGCATCTAGCCTTCAATGTGAAGTGCTGCTACTTATGCAGTGTGGACAATGGCCGGCAACTTTTCCCAGCCAATACCCCCAAGCCGCCAGGTGGAGCCCTCCCTGCAACGTAGAGATGCCCTGAATTCCAGCAGGGCATCATGGACCTTGGGGTTTTCCTTCACAGCCCTGCTGGATACCATGGGGGCCACTAGAGGATGCTGCAGGGAGGCTCAAGGATTTGTATTCTCCGTATAGCTCGGAAGTACTTCCCAGTCACGAGGACGGAAGAAATAAAGTACTTCCGGGCTGAAGAAAAGAGGAATTTTCACCTGACCCAGAAGTGCTGGGGAATCACATGGACTGGGGGATCAGAAGCACTTCCGGGTCGAGGACTTTAAAAGGACTATGGGAAACCGCAGCGAGTTGGGCCAAGTTGGGAGGAAGGATGACTGAGCTGCTGGGAGATGTGGAGGATTATTGTGTACTAGCAAAATACCCACGCTTCGCAGCGAAAAAGTAGTGTGTTAAAGAAGTAATGAAAAAGAAAAGGAAACATTTTGAAAATAACATAACATGATTGTCAATGTAATTGTTTAGTCACTGTTATGAGTGTCACTGTCATATATATATATATATATATATATACACACACACACACACACACACATATATATATATATATATATATATATATATATATATATATATATATATATATATATATATATATATATATATATATATATATATACATATATATACATATCTACAGACATCCATCCATTTTCCAACCCGCTGAATCTGAACACAGGGTCACGGGGGTCTGCTCGAGCCTATCCCAGCCAACACAGGGCACATGGCAGGAACCAATCCCGGGCAGGGTGCCAACCCACCACAGGACACACACAAACACACCAAGCACACACTAGGGCTAATTTAGAAACACCAATCCACCTAACCTGCATGTCTTTGGACTGTGGGAGGAAACCGGAGCAGACATGCAAACTCCACGCAGGGAGGACCCGGGAAGCAAACCCGTGTCTCCCAACTGCGAGGCAGCAGCACTACCACTGCGCCACCGTGCCGCCTACAGACATACATATACACCTACTGTATATATACACCCTTTGGGGTGCGAGCAGCTTTTGCTTGGGGGTGCCAGAATCCATCGAGGAAGAAAAATGAAAAACATTATTTGTACAAAATCTTAATTTATCTATCCATTCTTAAATAATTAAATGGGCAGGCTATTTCGTATCAGTGCAATACGCTGCTTGTTAAAACGGATGACTCCCACTCTTACGTGCACTTAGTGCTGCGTGGGTATTATGAACTATCGTATCTGTTCAAGTTCTATTAAATTTTAAATATAAGTAATTTTTATTTAGTCGACAGAAATATGTTTGGTAGGAATGTAAGTTAAATTTAGTCATCATTGCCTAAATTTTTCTTCACCATAGAAATTTAAAGACTAAATTCAACCTACATTCCTACCAAAGATATTTCTGTCGACTAATAAGAACCTACTTATATCCAAATAGAACTTGAAAAGATATATTTTTTCGAATCTGATCGTGCTTTTTAGATCGACTTGAGGCGCACTACATCGAGCCCGCATGCTATTGTGCTCTCGCCTGCCTGCCTCAATAAGTCACCGTCGCTTCGCACTTACTTTTTCACCGTTCATTTAATCATGGCTAGTTGCAAAAAAATTAGAAAATGGAAGGAGGATTACACTGAGGATGGCTTTACCAAACAATTATTGATGGTGAATAAAGCATCGATTATTCATGAAGCTTCAATCGGTGATCTGTTTTTCTGCGTTAACCTCATATATTTTCATACTTCTTCTCAAACCAAGGGGGTGCGAAATCGGGATCATCCGTCACAGGGGGTGCGAGGGTAAAATGAATCGGGAAGCACTGATATATATGTATGTGTGTGTGTATATATATATATATATATACAGTACAGGCCAAAAGTTTGGACACACCTCCTCATTCAATGTGTTTTCTTTATCTTCATGACCATTTAAATTGGTAGATTCTCACTGAAGGCATCAAAACTACTTGGTCAAATAGCCCTTATATATTTCAGTGAGAATCTACCAATGTAAATGGTCATGAAAATAAAGAAAATACATTGAATGAGGAGGTGTGTCCAAACTTTTGGCCTGTACTGTATATATATATATATATATATATATATATATATATATATATATATATATATATAAATAGTTTTACTGTCAAATAATGCAAAGAGTACATGGCACGTGTTTCGCCCTAATTCTGGGCTCATCAAGCGTACACACTCACTCCACCCCCTCTCGGGAATCTAACCTCGGACATCATCAACAGGTTAATCGACATTTATTCTGTGTTAGAGTGCCTGCACAACGGATTGTCAAGGCCTCTCCGCCTGGCAACAAATGATGGCTCAAATGTGATTGGTTAAATGCTTTAATACAAAAATACATGCCTGGAAGCAGCACAACCATCGGAAAAGCTATGAAAGGAAGCGGACAGACTATTTGGAATTATTTAATAAGTATTCATGGACAAACTATAATTAACATCAGTTTGTGATTCAGATATTTTTACTTATGAATATGCTAAGCGCAGTCCTTGCTTACCTACCTTATATGGGCAGGCACTCATACGCAACTCTGCCTCCCACGGCCATCGAGCTGCAGTCTATTACAGTATATGGACGAAAATAGGTACCAGTTATGACCATTACGCGTAGAATTTCGAAATGAAACCTGCCCATTAAGTAAGCTGTAAGGAATGAGTCTGCCAAATTTCAGCCTTCTACCTACACGGGAAGTTGGAGAATTAGTGATGAGTGTGTCAGTTAGTCAGTGAGTGAGTGAGTGAGTCAGTCAGTCAGTCAGTCAGTCATTGAGGGCTTTGCCTTTTATTAGTATAGATTGTTGTATTGGATTATTATTGTATTATTGAGAATAGTGGATGTGGAGGTGCTTTGTGCATTTTATTATTATAATAAATTAATTATTGGGACTTTTATCTGGTGTCTGGCGTCTGGTCTGAGGGTTCAAGGGGACGACAGCGCCCCCTATCTGTCATGGCAGGTGGAATGTTGGAGTAAATACTACACCATTACTTTACTTCAGCTGTAGGTACATTTTAGGACATTTATAAAAATCTACATATATAATTCACTAAGGAAAGCACGCCGGAAGGGGCGTGGATTCACTAAGCCGCCGACAAGTGAGACACCTATGGCGCACGCAGGAAGGAGCCACGCCCACCAACTCCAAGACCATTGGATACGACGACAAAAAACAGAGCCACGCCCACCAACTCGAACGCGACGACACAGAAAAACCGGCGTCATTTATATTCATCTGTCGTAGAGGTCACATGCAGCTCCGACCCACATTGACTGTTAATAGAGGCATGTTTCTCGCAGAGATGAATCGCCATATGCGGCATGTAAAACTGTTTGCGAGGGGTATCCCATGGGATCCTTAAAACGTTCCTTTACAACTGAGGTTAAAACACAATGAAGTGAGCAGTCTTTAAAAAAAACGAGTTTTCGGTTACGACGCACGACCGCGTACACTATAGCAAACTGTTTTACACGCTAAATACAGCAATTCGCATCCGCGACAAACATGCGTCTTCTTAGATACTCCTGCACTTTGTACACAAGGTCGGGTGTCTTGGTGGATTATATATAGAAAGGCAGCCAGAACTGCACAGAGCAATGAAAAGTCTACATGAGTCACAGGTACATCTGGACTGTACAAAGACTCGAGTGACGAGTTAAAGGTGGGCACATGAGCAGGCAGTGTATACTGAACGAGAAACCAGCAGACTAAAATGACGGAGGGAGCGGAGTGGATGTCCTTCTCCTCTCCTCCCGTTCCACCCTGAGCGCCGCACGGACGAATGTGTGTTGGTTCGTTCCGTGCACTGGTTAAAACCCAATGAAGGAAGCAGTCTTTAAAAACCAATAAGCCCTGTGCCTCTGTTTCATTACCGTCTCACCTGCTTCACCAATGCAGGCCCTGCAACAGGTGATCCGGCGGCGTCATTTCCATGACCTGCCGGGCAGCCAACTGGGTAACCAAAGTCTTTGGGTTCAGGGGGGAGTATGGTTACAAAGCTGAAACTTAAAGGAATTGACGGAAGGGCACCACCAGGTGTGAAGCCTTTTGCTTCATTTGACTCAACGCAGGAAACCTCACCCAGCCCGGACACGGACAGGATTGGCAGATTGATAGCTCTTTCTCGATTCTGTGGGTGGTGGTGCATGGCAGTTCTTAGTTGGTGGAGCGATTTGGCTGGTTATTTCCGAAAACGAACGAGACTCCCACCTGCCAAATAGTTACACGACCCAACAGCAGTCGGCGTCCAAATTCTTAGAGGGACAAGTGGCTTTCAGCCACGTGAGATTGAGCATTAACAGGTCTGTGATGCACTTGTATATCCAGTACTGCACGCGCGCTACACTGAATGGATCAACGTGTGTCTACCCGCCGTGGGTAAGCCGTTGAACCCCATTCGTGATGGAGACCATGGCTTCCAATTGTTCCCCACGAACGAGAAATTCCCAGTGCGTGCGTGTCATACGCTCACACTGATTACGTCCCTGCCCTTTGTAAAGCCCCCCATGGTCGGGTGACTTGGTGGATTATATATAATAAAAAGCAGTCGGGACCGCAAAGAACCATGAAAAATCAACGTGGAAACCGACTGAGGCGGTGTTTGGAAAATTAACAGTCAAAGTGACTTACAGGTGCGTGTGGACTGTACACAGACGAAAGCGACTCAGGTAGGGAGTTGGGGGCGGGCACTTAAGCGGGCAGTGCGTACTGAACGAGCCCCGTTCAACCCCGTCTTTCGCTTTGGAAGGAGAAAGCGCGACGGCACTCCTCCGGTTTTCAGTCACGGACAATTGTATGTTGGTTCCTAGCGTGCATTGTTGCAATGTTACTTTTCTTGGTGGTTTATTAAATTACGGAATTTTTCAAATGTTTATTTTTTCCTCTGTGCTTAAAAATCATTTAAAAAGCGGCTGGATTATGCGGCCTCCTGCTTGACTGCTGAGCACTGTGTTTACGGTCTGTGAGTAAGTTAATTAAAGAAATGAATGCAGTCAATCCTGGTTTGGTCATCTGTGACTGTTGTAAGTAAAATTGCAATCTGACATCTGACTAATGGGTAGAGGTTAAATTTGGGATGTTACTAGGGAAGAGTTGTTTCTCTCTGTGTCATCCTCAAAATAAAACAAGCCCTATGCTCTTTTCTCCTATGACTAGGAGAGAATATATAAGAAGTAGCTAGATAAGATATAAAAGCCAACAACAGAAATATCTCAATGACACCCACCCATACATCTATCCATCTATCCTTAGGTCATAAACACCATCAGTTTTGATAGTTTGCCAAAAGTTGCACAGGAATGTCTTAAAAACAACAACCTTAATGTCCTGGAGGGACTGAGTCAGAATTCAGAAGGCATCAGGAGTATTATGTGATCGAAGAATTAAGGTAAAGGTTACAGGTCATGTTTTTAGGACAGTGGTAAAACCAGCAATGATGTATGGAGCAAAGATATGGGCAGTAAAGGGAGTGCAGGAGAGCAAATGAGATTGTTGAGATGGATGTGTGGAGTTACAAAAAAAGGACAGAATAAGAAAAGAGACAATCAGAGATACAACAAAAATAAAGGAAACATCTAAGAAAGTATATGAAGGTAGATTGAAGTGGTATGGACATGTGCTGAGGAGAGACGATGAATACGTCAGCAAAAGAGGGGTAGGAATGGAAGTACAGGAGAAGAAAAAGCGAGGGAGGCCAAAATGGAGGTGGATGGAAGGAATAAAAGAAGACTTGAAGGAAAAGGGTCTGACTGGGAAGGAGGTGCAGGACCGAGCTGTATGGAGATGGTTTAAGGAAGCACATTGACCTAATATACAGTAGTAGAAGTGGGAAAGAATTGAAGAGGAAGAATTAGTTGATGAGTTGTTTATATTGCAGTCTTTTAGTCATTTGTACAAGAATACATGTGTGACATTATGAATTGTTACTGACGTTTCTTCAGCTCTTGCATCTGCTCTCAATATGCTTTCATCGCCCTTCATCCACTGCTATATTGATAACCTGTCATTCTTGACCACAAACAATACTGGGGGCTTCAGGCTTTACCAAATGTACTGTATAATCTTGTTTTTTACTGTATTGTCTAATGTGTACTTATGATACTGTAGAATACCTGGGATGATGGTATAAGGACAGATGGCCTGTCTGTTATAAATGACCATGGAACCGCCATGTTTTATTTTCTCCAGTAATGCTTCTGACCGAAGTTTCAGTTTTTGTCTTTTATTGTCAAGTGCAGATATTTTAATTACAATTAAGAAGACACTATAGTATCATAATTTGTTCATGTTAGTCATTGAGATCAGCTATGTTTTACTTTGTCCCTAACATTATTTGCATATATTTATATTAATGTTGCTTAGAGGTAGTTTAGCAATTTGCTAATGTGTATTATAGTTGCGGATCTGTGACTGTCCTCTAAGCCTGTATTAAAAAAAAAAATCAAAGAAAACAATTGCATACCTTTTCCTTGCCTTTCTTTACCAGAAGATATGCAATCACAATGAGCAGCAGGCAGGATAGCACAGCCAGTCCTACAAAAGCCATCTTGAAGGAAGTTTGCTCTTCCCTGGACCCTTCACGGAGACCTCTCTCAGCTTCATGGTTTGCCAGGCTGCTGGATTCATATTCTGCAAGAAGGCAGTGAAGCATTAGGAGATAGTGGGGACAGGAAACTAAAACAAAGTTTAACGGTTAGTTAATATGATTTGTTAGAAACCATCAGTGCAGGTTGAAAAGCAGTGAGCCCAGAGGAGACACGGAGGTTGTGTTTAGTTAGTGACATTTGGTTACTTTGTTGGTTAGATCTTCTTACACTGATGAGGATAGGGAAACACACAAGGCCAACCAAAAACTGATTAAAAAAAATGGCACTTATGTGTATTTGTAAGAACACTAGGCCAGTTACTCGATCAGTGCTTGAAACCTAAAAGAAACCAGAAGTGCTTTTTCCAAGATGCGACCCCCCCCTCCCACCTCCCATCCATTTGACCAGAGTCTCTGCATGCTGGGATTATACCACATCCATTATTTTGGTTAGATAGTTGTGTTAAACAGTGAATTGCAGGCACGGGAAGAAGTGGCATTTTAGGCTGTGTTCTCTTTGCAGTGAGACATTTTAAGTATTTGAAGCCACAACATGACAGACATACTACCTGGCCAGAGGTTTAGGACATTATTTTGGCCACTGTTCAGAATGGATTGTATCCTGGCAGATGGTGGCTTTCTGAAAATATCTGGTGAATTTGGTCCTCTGCCACTAGCATCCACAGGCCAATGAGATAGAGGTCCCAGGCCTTTCCTTTTGCTGTTTTTATCATCTTTATACGCCAGCCTGGTATTTGGCAGAGCTTTTGCAGAGGTAGGCCCCACCTCTGAGCTTGTTGGGAAGAAAGGAACAACTCCAGGTGATTTCTGATCTTGAATTATTTCAGAAGAGACATCCATTCGGGGATCTACTGATCTCTTTACAATCTGAGCAGAAGGAGACTTTACCACATGCAGGCTGGGAATAGTGCCATCAGGAAAACCGAAGTCTGGGGTGACAGTGGTCAGATCATCCTTAGTGGAAATTAGGGATACAGAAGAGATTTTTTGAAGGTCTTGTTCTGAGGAGCTGGTAATGCTCAAAAGTGTGTGATCTTCACCCTGGTTTGCTTCCCTCTGCACCACTGTAGATGCAAAGTGAATTAGGTGGCCTTTAACTGTCAGTTTGTCAGACACAGAAGGACTGTGTGTAGGCTTCCTTGGGTAGTTTTCAGACAATAACTCTTCACTGGAAGCTGTGAATAACATGGAAGAGTCTGGAAAGATAGATGGAGAGTCCCTGTTGCCAACATCATCAGAGTCAGTAGACAAAGTCTGTTGAGTTGAACTGCAGCCAAGACATTTCGTTAAAATCAAACCTTTCACTTCATGTCCCACAGACCCAGAAGAGCTGTCATAAAGATGAGAAGAGAAAGGAGACCAAGAGGAAGTGATTTTTCGCAACTTTGTACCACTTGATGCCACAGTCCTTCGAGCTGGATCTATATTGCTTTTCCATGGTGTGCGTTGTTCTGCTGCCTCAGAATCAGAATCGGAAGATGATGTCTCAGGGGACTGGTTTGATGTCACGTCAAAAAAGGGATTTGAAGGACCTGGCCTTGCAGCAGTGGGTACAATAGATTCCCACGCTGTAGCGCCAGGCACAGCTGGGCAAGAGCAGCGGCATGGTGTTGTACCTATGGTAAATTGGAAAAAGAAATGCTATGATTGTCTGGTATCTCTTAAGATGATGATAAATTGTAAGAGATTCAAAGATGTTGCGACTGTAATAACTATCTAGCTATAGTGCCTATGAAAATTATTCACCCCTTTGGCAGTTTTCACATTTTATTTCTATACAGCTTTGAATCACATTTAATTTGTTTTGTTTTTTGACACTGATCAACAGAAAAAAGACTCTTTAATGTCAAAGTGAAAGCAGATATCTACAATGTGTTCTAAATTAAATACAAATATAAAACACAAAATAATGGATTGCATGTGTATTTATCTCACTAATATGCCACCCCTAAATAATCACAGGTCAAGTCACAAGTCACACAATTAGTTCAATGTCAGTTCAGAGTCAGTATGTAGTCAAGAGGTTTCAATTGCTTGTAGTACAAATGCCCCTCTACGTGGTGGGTCTAACTTGTGGTGAGCCAGTATAGTGGCCAACCCTACACAATGAAGACAAAAGAACACTCCAAGCAGCTCATTGTTAAAATGATTGTAAAGCACAAGTCAAGGGATGAAGAAAAGAAATAATCCAAATAACTGAATAGCCCATGGAGTCCAGATGGAAAGAGTATGGTACAGGTGTAAATCTGAATAGAGTATGTTGATCATGAAGAAGAATAAAAGTGAGAGAGGCCACTAAGAGATGTATAAAAACTCTAAAGGAGTTACAAGCTACAGTGATTAACACTGGAAAGACTGGGCAAACAAAAACCGATGTACGGGTGTTTTCTGGGATAGTGACAAAGAGAAAACCACTGTTAAAAGAAATGTATAGATACCTCAGCCAAAGTTTGCCAGAAGGTGTATTTGAGATTCTGAATTCAGCTGGAAGTAGGTTCTATGGTTTTTTTAAATTAAAATGGAGCTTTTTGGCCATCAGATTAAACACCATGGGCCTCATGTATAAATGGTTCATATGCACAAAAAAGTTGTGTACACCTCTTTTCACACTCACAAGCTACACACATTTTCACGGCAGCCTCACATCATGTGTATGCACATTTCAGTTTTGTAAATGGGCAGCCCCCAATGTCAAAGCAAGGCTACTGTTTCTGTACGGTATATTTGCATTCATGATGCAGGCTTTATCAAATACAGTCGATTCCGGTTAATTGGACCACTGGTTAATCGGACCAGCCGCTTATTTGGACCGAATCCTAAAGAACCGAAACAGATCATATTACATACGTCTAATATTGTTTGCTTATTTGGACCAAAATTCCATTTAATCGGACCAAAGAACGTGACAGAGAATAAGAAAAAGAAGCCACAAGTCGCCCGTAGAAAGCGAATGTAAGCGTAAAGCGGAAGACCACGAAAGTGATGATGATGACCCTAATGAGTTAGTGCAAGTGACAACACAGGATGCCAGGAAATGCATTGAAACTTTGTGCCACTATTTCATGCAGGAGGGAAATTAAGGCAGTCCCATTGATGCGTTAGATATTTGTGGTGATTTTGTTCAAGTGCAGTGCGTCAACAGAATACGTCAGATCACACTCGACAAGTTCTTTAAACGTTGACTGGAATTTGGTAATGTAACCTTTTTTATTGTGCTTCGCATGCTGAGTGTTATGTAGATCGTTTCGAAAAATTTGTAGATTTCTTTTTCAATAAACAAAGTTGTAAGCAGCTGTACATGTACATGTACGTAGTTCTTGTTTGTACGTTCGCCATACGCGTGCGCAGCACAATAAAAGTCATAATGACATTTTAATATGTTACTTATAGCATGTCCCGTCTTAAGTTGCACATGTATAGGGCATGTTCGTGTAATTGGACCAGCTGGTTATTAGGACCAAAGTGATCCTGTCCCGATGTGGTCCGATTAACAGGAATCGACTGTACACTGAAATTAATTGCATATCGTTTAAAATTTAAGCCACTTGTAATCAGTCTGTAGCAATATAATGGTGCATGGAATGGCCAAACTATTCCAACTATTACTGCTGTTTTAGCATTGTTAAAGGAGGGTGCAAATGGAAGAATTCAAAGAGAGTGCATATTTACAGATCATAACTGATTTCCTGTCCAATGACAATTTAGATTTCCAAGAGCTATCCTTTTGGAACTATATGCTGTTAAAATACTAGGATGCATATTTGATATCATTTTTATGATGAAATGCATTATGTGTATTACATTTTACAGATAAATTGTTAACTTCATTTAAATAATATGTAGTTTTAATAACTAAACATGTAGGGGCACAGTGGCACAGCGGTAACGTTTGTGCTTCGCAATAGGTCACGTCCATTGGTGTACCGTCCCTGGAGTTTGTATGTTTTCCTGTTGGATTTCCTCCTCATGCTTTGGTTTCCTTCCAAAGGCATGAAGGCTAGGAGATTTGATGAAGTTAAATTATGGGTATGTGTGTGCTCATATTCACCTTGCAATGAGCTGGTGTCCTATCCAGGGATTGTTCCTGCCTGGATTGTTTGATGCTTACTGGGACAGTGCTTTTATGCATTTCATTATGAAAATTATATCAAGTATACATCATGGAGCTGTAATATCATGAATGTAATGTATTCTGCGTGGCGATCGCTGCCTGTGGCTCCTCTCAGTACAAGAGGAAGCTCATTTAAGAAGTACGTAGTGATTAAAGACTGGGTCAGGGAACACTTAGAATATGAAGGATTTAACGTCCTACATTAGTTTTGATGGGGTCTGAGAAACTCTAGTAAACATTTATTTTAAGATGAAGTTAACAAAGTTATACTTTAATGACAAAAAAAACGATGTTAATAAAATTGACATTTTGAGATTAAAGTAAACACTTTTCTTCACTGTGTCCTTATTTTTTTTTTTGTTTTTCTGTGGCCCTAATACGCTTCTGTATGACACTCAGACAGTGTGGTGCGACTCGTCTTTTCAAGTCGACTTTAATATCTGGCCACTTGTTTTTTTTATTCCAGGCACTGTACTGCTTTCTGAACTTGAACTTTTGAGTGCTTCTGCCACGCTGTGCCACTCCATCAATTTCCTTTTGTTGCTTATACCCCTGCTTAAGCCACCAAATAGTATGTTTTTCCCTGCCACCACTTCACTGAGCAGGACCTCCATTTAGAATTTGCTGAAATTCTTCTTTTTAACACATGTTCTGGTGGGAGTAGCGGTGGGCTATAGGCGTGTGTGTTAAAATTCATGTTAATTTGCAAGTATAAAGGGAAAGTGCATTGAACTTTGTTTACGCACAGTTTTATGCATCTGAATTATTTTGTGCATAAGCACATTTTTAGCTTTGTCCATATGCCATGTTTTATTGTGAATTCTACGCAAGGCGTTATACACGAAGCCCCATGTTTGAACACTGAGCATTATCAAAAACACACCATCTCCACCGGGAAGCATGGTAGTGCCAGCATCATGCTGTGGGGATACTTCTCTGCAGCAGGCCCTGAAAGGCTTGCGAGTGTAAAGGGGAAAATGAAGGCATCCAAAAACAGGGAAATCATGGAGGGAAACTTGATTTAATCCACAATAAACCTGTATCGCTGGAGAAGATGTGTTTTCCTGCAAGACAATGACCCCAAGTATAAAGCCAAATCTACACAGGAATGGCATCAAAATAAAAACATTAATGTCCAGGAGATACAGAGTCAGAGTTCAGGTCTCAATCCAACTGTGAACTTGTGGCTGGATTTGATAAAGGCTGTTCATTCACAATCCCCATGTAGCCAGAACAGCTTGAACAGCTTTTTTCTGTCCACCCTGGCTGTGGGACTTTACTCCTTTTCTATGTTAACAATGTTTAATTTCTTATATTGTCTTTTATTTTTATTTTATTTATTATGTAAAGCACTTTGAGCTACTTTTTGTATGAAAATGTGCTATATAAATAAATGTTGTTGTTGTTGTTGAACAGTTTTGTGAAAAAGAATGGGGAGAAATGGCACTGTCCAGATATTAAAAGCTGATGAAGAGAGAAATACCTTTGCACACAGACTCAAGGCTGTCATGGCTGTCTACTAAGTACTGAAGGGGTTGTATACTATGGGATCAATTATTTTGTGTTTTATGTTTGCAATTAATTTAGACCACTTTGCAGAGATCTGTTTTCACTTTAACATTAAAAAATCTTTCTCTATTGGTCCGTATGAAAAAGGCCAAAGTAAATCCACTGTGTTTCAGTATTGTATAATAATAAAACATGAAAACTTCAAAGAGGGTGAATATTTTTTATCTGCATTGTACCTTGTTGAAATAGGCCTACACAGTATGTCTCATTGCATAAAGCGGGACAAGGATGAGCGTGCACTACAGCTTTCTTCTGACATCTCCATGTGTAACAGATAAGTAGAATGATTTGTGAAAATCTTCTGAGGTCATCATGTTGGCAGGTCCTTAAGCCAGGAAGTTGGAGGAGCCAGAATGAGATTGAAGTCTAAAATTTTAAATAACTCTAGCAAGCGGAACTGACCCAGAAAGGATTATTTTTCATTTCTACTCCAAAAATATGCATTTGTTAAAAATAAAACATTCACTGGTTGCTCTGCACAGCTTAGAGTTTCATAATAATGGAAATTTTCCATTGTAAGAAAACATTCATAGAGTATTTGGTAACATGTTGTATTTACTTCGGCACAACTGATGTATATATAAAAGATTCAAGAAAAACTCGTATTTCAGTCATTGAAAATAAAATATAATTATTGCAAGATGTTTTAGATTTAACACGTTTCCTTTTAAAAGCAATAGACA